>NC_057794.1:132923634-132951115 GCF_018294505.1 Triticum aestivum
GCGGGCTGGCCTCGGGCCGCGGCGGCGCGCGATGGCTGAGGGACGCGGCCGGGCCACGTGGCGCGAACCGGTTTGGTGTGACGGCGGCGAGGCTGACATGGCGGCGTCCGATTGGTGGAGGATACGTGGCCGGCGGACACGTCCGGCTGCGGCGTTTTTGTCCGACGGCGCGAGGGGAGCGGTGCTAGGGTTTGACTGTGAAATTTTCTGGGAGGAGCACATATATATAGGTAGAGGGAGCTAGGAGTGTCCAAATGAGGTGCGGTTTTCGCCCACATGAGCGTGATCCAACGAAGGAGAGATTGGAGGGGGTTTAGATGGGTTAGTGGGCTGTTTGGAGGGGTGTTGGGCTGCAACGCCAAAGAGGCTTTTGCGGTTACCCGGTTAGCCATTGGGGCATCAAATGACCTCCAAATGGAACGAAATTTGACAAGCGGTCTACCGGTGATGGACCAAGGCCACTTGACAAATCTCGGCCCATTCCGAGAACATTTTTCTCTCTCTCACAAAAAGAGACAAGAGGGGTCCACTGGGTGCATGTGGGAGTGTCGGATTGCAAAACGTCAACGGGGAAAATGCTCGGATGCATGAGACGAACACGAATGCAAATGAGATGCACATGATGACATGAGATGAAATGCATGATATGAAAAAAATGCAAAACGAAAGACAAAACCCAACCACTGAGGGAATATCATATCACATAGCTAAAAATGGCAAGAGTCGGAGTTATAAATATGGATGGTTACATCCAGGGTGTTACAGTGGCGCTGGATGTTGACAAGATTCGGGCATTTCAAGCCCGAAACCTTGAGCGCTTTTAGATCGTTGGTGGTGTCCACCACAGCAAAATTGTAGTCGGAGCTATTGATAAACCTGGAGAAACGCTCGCAAGGTGTTGTGGCCAGGTGGTAGTCGTAGACGAGGATGTCATGTCGCACGCACAACTGGGCGACGACAACCTTCTGATCATGTCCGGCACGACCCATGGTGTACTCGAGGTTGAAGCCGGCGACTTGGTACTTGTCCTCGGCAAGGAACTGCTCCATAGTTTGGATGGAGCTCTCCACCGAGACCGTATCGTTCGTGTATGTTGGATAATCAGCAACTAGTATTCACTGAGGGCCAAAGGCCATTACATATACATGTGTGGTAAAGTGCAAGAAACCCCTTATACAATGGGGATGTACCAAAAAGGGACTATACACATCTAACACCCTCCCTCAAAGTCATGGTGGATCAACAACTCTGAGTTTGGAGAGAAGAAAACCATGCTGTGCTCGAGTCTGTGCCTTCGTGAAGAAGTCTGCCAACTGTAACTCAGAGGGCACATAGTGGAGAGCGAGAATCTCATCCTCAACAGCAGCACGCACAAAGTGGGCATCCACACCAATGTGCTTGGTGAGCTCATGCTTCATCGGGTCACGTGCAATATTGATAGCACCGGCATTGTCTGACAGTAAGGGGGTCGAGGCAGTAGCAGTCACACCAAAATCCTCAAGTAACCACCGTAACCAGATCACCTCAGCCGTCAACATAGCCATGGCTCGCAACTCAGCCTTTGTACTCGATCGAGAAACTATAGTCTGTTTCTTTGTCTTCCCAGCAATAAGAGAGCCACCAAGAAAGACACAGTAAGCAGACAGCGAGCGTCGATCAGAGGGATCACTAGCCGAGGTAGCATCAGAGTAGGCCTGGAGCTCAAGAGAGCTGTAGCGAGGAAAGAAAAGGCGCTGAGAGATCATGCCACAAAGATACAGTAGAACATGGAGGAGGTGACTATAGTGTATAGAGGTGGAGGCTAAAACAAACTAACTCAGGATGTGGAGGAGATGTTAGGGCGCGTAACAACAAGATAGGCAAGGCTACCAAGTAGGTGACTATAGCGAGTGGGATTAGGAACAGGGTCACCATCAGAGGCACGAAGCTGAATGTTGAGCTCCATAGGAGTCACAACTGTGCGCTCATCACCGAGAGCAGCGCGATCAAGAAGATCCTGAATATATTTTCCTTGGGAGATGTAGAAGCCATCAGAGGTCGAGGAGATCTCAATCCCAAGAAAATAGCAAAGTGGGGCAAAGATCGGTCATGAGGAACTGGTCGCAAAGGCGAGCCTTAACAAAGGCAATGTAGTCAGAGTCATCACCAGTGATGATCATGTCATCAACATAGAGAAGAAGAAGAAGAATTCGACCACGAGGAGACGTGTGAACGAATAACGTGGGATCATGATCACTAGGAAAGAAACCAGTGGCAGTCACCACAGAGGCGAAGCGCTCAAACTAGGCGCGAGGGGCCTGTTTAGGACCATAGAGGGAGCGGCGAAGTCGACGGACCATACCATCAGGAGCATAGTACCCCAATGGTGGCTACATATAAACTTCCTCACGCAACTTGCCATTGAGAAAGGCGTTCTGGACATCAATTTAGAGATAGACCAATGATGAACAGAACCATAGCAAGGAGAGTGCGGACAGTGGTCATGTGAGCTACAGGAGCGAATGTCTCATCATAATCGCGTCCCTACTTGACGGTGTCCTGGACTAGGGGGTTCTCACCACGTCGTCTCCCGATCTGTTAGATTGGGCCGATGACCCCCATGGCCATATACTCATGGGCCAGTTCAGACAACTGCCGCATACATGGAAGATTCCACAAGACTTGGTGATGAAGACAAGGACTCCTCCCCACCGGCGTATTCGGCTAGGACTCTTGTTATCCTAGGCCTCTGGTGCATTATATAAACCAAGGGCAGGCTAGTCGATAGAAAATATACATACAATCATACCATAGACTAGCTTCTAAGGTTTAGCCTCTCTGATCTCGTGGTAGATCTATTCTTGTACTACCCATATCATCAATATTAATCAAGCAGGACGTAGGGTTTTACCTCCATCAAGAGGGCCCGAATCTGGGTAAAACATTGTGTCCCCTGCCTCCTGTTACCATCCGGCCTAGACGCACAGTTCGGGACCCCCTACCCGAGATCCGCCGGTTTTAACACCGACATTGGTGCTTTCATTGAGAGTTCCGCTGTGTGATCGGCAAAAGGATCGATGGCTCGTCTGCAGGTCAACTGCGATGCCGGCATCTTCGTCGCCGGCTCAACTTGGTCACCTTGGTTCGACCGAGGACCGTGTTCCATCTCCAATCGTCATGTTCGGACGATGGCATTCATCAACAGCAACTCCGATCTCTATCAAGATCATGGAGAAATCATCCATGGAGCTCGGGGCTCAACATCAACATTGCCCTCGGGCGACCGTGCTATTTTTCCGAACAGCGAACTTGTATCTGCTGCCACCACCTCTTAGAGCATCACCTTGACGATCCCTTTGGTGGAATTATGCGGAATTGACTCTACAACTACCCTGGAAAATTTCGTCGAGTTCCGATGGAGGAATCTCCGACAATCTACGATATACCGAAGCCCTGTCAAATCTGGACGGGAATCTGGACAAGTTTAGGGCCTGGTCTTCAGAGCCCAGCTCGGAGGTCCTTTGGAATATCCAACTGTTCATTTACTGCGGAAATCCCATATCTACCACCCCTCCAAATTTCAGCTCGATCCAACGGTTCAAACTCCGGGAAACTTCAGATGAGTGGACCAATTTTCAGATCTGTTTTCTGCGCGAATAAGGATCCGACCCGAATTCATGTTTCTTTATGAACACGATATTGGACAACCTTTTTTAAGGAATTTTCTTCTATGGTATTGTGTGTTGTTTTTAAACACGTACCCATAAAATTTTAAGCCTCCTTCGAGGTAATCTTCACCATCACGCTGGTGTCAAACTAGTCCGGTGGTATTGCTCCACGGTTGCCGACCTGCGCTAGACACGTCGCCGCTTTATTGAGCCGAGCTCAATTCCTTCGATCATCATCTCGGCAAGCCGAACAAGAGTTCGGCATCGCGAAGGATAAATCATCACCAACATCGTCGCCCCATGGATTACATGGAGCGGGAACACAGGCATCGCCGCATGGTTGCTCTATCAAACCGGCATTGTCCGCGTCACAAGTTACGACCTGCGTCGGCATGACCGCACTGTTGCTTCTTTAAGACGATGTTCATCACACCAAACTGCTTCAACACCTCGGCTGACACGGCAGCTGCAATGTCTCCTTACCGACCTGCTCCGTCTCCTCGGCTAGACCATATCTTCATCAACTTACTTCGGAGACTTCGGCGTCACCAGCTGACCAGCTTCATCACATTAGCTGGACCACGGGCTTTTCCTCAGCGAGCCAACCTTTGCTAGCATCGCCAGGCCATCGCTTTATCACCCATCAGGCAATGGGTGTGTGGATCGATTCCCAATTTTGGGAGTCGCTTTTCTTCGGATTGCTACAACAAATAAACCAGGTGCTATTAATCCTAGTATTTTTTGCTTGTGTGGGTTTATTTTTCTCAAGGAATTATTACTCTGGTTTGTCCATCATCTGTACATAGGTCTATCAAATGATGGCCGTATTAACGAGGTCGCGTGGTGGTTCGGTCAGTTTCCGTACATAGTCCGCCGAACGCCGCATCCGGAACTCGAACCGACCTATGAATTCAGGCTTTGCCACGCCTTTACCGCATCACGCCGACGCCCTGCATCGACATTGACTTGGGCGCTAGGCCATATTTCTTTTATTACTCACTTTGCATAAATTATTTATTATGCAATGATTTTTATTATTATTATTATTACCATTATCTCCGGGTTGCACTATTTTTGGTGCACAGGAAAATGATCCGGGGACTTCGGCATCACTATGCCGGTCTGCATTGACCGTGCTATGTCACCACTTCGGCGTGTCAAGCTCTCCGCTCCGCCACCTCGAGACCGGCTTGGGGGATGGAACCTTGTCCCGCATCAAGCTCGGACCGCGTCATCAATGCCGAACACATTAATCAGGTAAGTCGCTTTCATGCTCAAAGTTTTAATTTTTAACTTGTGTTCAGTTCGACCAAGCATTATACTTTTTGGAAAAAAGTTGCTTGTAAAAAATTTTCCTTGTCCAAACTTTGTTTGTGACACACATATTCAAATACCCCGTTTATTTGGGGGCTTCCTTTATGAAGCTTTTCCTCTTGCATATGATTATACTTGTACGGCTTCGTTCCTTGTTCGTGTATTACGCCACAATATGCACCATATTGACTTCAGTGATTTGCAACTGGGTTGCCTGGCTCCTGTGCTTACCCCTATGTTCCCGATTGTTCGGCTAGGGAGTAAAGGGAGCACCTCTGAGATTGTCACGACCGGGTCCTCCGAGCTCTGACCAAAGACTGGGTGAAGCCGAAAGCTAGCGCTCTTATTGTTTTCAATCATGGTCGGCACACAACGGAACTCATGAGTACTAAAAATCTATTGTACAAGTCTCATAGTAATAATGAACACCGAAGAAAGGTATCAGTGGGGGTACTATTTTCTTCGAAGATGCTTCTTACACTTCGTCTATAATATAGCATAAGTTCCCTGAGCGCGCTTTGTCTGTTACAGCCTTATGGCCCGGTTGCCTGGTTATCGGAAACACCATCGATATTCTCGACAGGTGGAGTACATAACACTTTTCGGTCCTTAACCGAAGAGGGAGAAGCCGACGGTCGGTTAAGACGCGTTTAAAGTTCGGTTGAACAAATATATGATATTAGTACTTCGGTACATACAATCATTATACATAAAATTCTTTTACCCAAGTCACTTGGGGGCTCTTAAATTTATATGAGCCGTTTTATAATAAGTGTTCTTCTTCTTAGTTGTTGCAAAGTTTTTATTACTATTATTATTTATCACTCCTTTTTTCGACATGAGTGTGTGGTCACTAGCTGGGGAGCATAATTTCTCTCTCAAAGCCGCTAGAGTTTAGTTTGCTAAACTGGCCTAATGAGAAGTACTCCGCCTTCGGGATAGGAGGTTGAAGCCGTAGGCTGACCCGCTTGAAGTCTTGAGATAGGATGTGTCATGTTAAAGCACGACAGAAGCACTTTTTTTTAAAAGTCCAATTTTTGGATTTGCACCGAACACTTGATCTTGTTCGGACGTCACATTTTTACTGACGTTTTTTGGTTTTCCAAGCTTATGGCACTTTTAAACTATTTGTGTGTTTCCAGCACAAGTCCCACAGTGCAATGTCGGACACCTTTATAGATTCGGCAAAAACATTATCAGATCTCACTATATATGCGTTGGTTTCGAATTGTGTCTTCGGTCAATAGTTGGGTTTCCCGGCTCCTGCGCTTGCCTCCTATGTTCTGCTTTGTTCGGCTAGGTGTGCAAAGGGAGAACCACTGCGATTGTGCTTCCAGCTCACATGGTTAAGCACCTCAGTGGAGAAAGCCGAAAACTGACTATCACAATAAGCGTAAACTAGTCAGCAATCCGATGACGGTGTTAAATGACGGCCCATTCATAACAATGACCGAAGTGTTTATGGCTTGACCTCGACTGTCGCCGAACACTACCGGGGGCTACTAACTGGCCTCCCAAACTAAAATCCTCGATATTTTGCTCTTACATTAGAGCTGAGGTTTCACGATCATGCTTAGCATGACAACCCAAAGAAAGGAACCGATAGCGCGACTATTTTCTTTGGAAGACATTTCTTATGTTAAAATAGTAATATAACATATCTCTCTGCGTACATTTGTTTATAAAACCGTATGGCCAGATTGCCTTGTCTATCGTAAATCTTTGCCCTAATAAAGGCTTTTAAAGTAAGACAAACACTCCTCAGCTACTGGCCGAGGAGGTGGAAGCCGATGGTCGGTCAACAAAGTTTTGTACAATGCGGATCCGAGCATTAAATGACGTAAAGTACTTGGATACATAGAGTCATTACACATAATTTGTAATTTTACTATGGATATCGATCCTTAATTCGGCCACCCGTGTCCGCATTAAGGCTCGGGGGCTACTGGGCTTCGGGCTTATTATTTAAAAATATTAAAGGGGCACATCGATCCCCTAATCTGGTGTTGCCACCCGACCAGTGTCTCGGGGGTTACTGCATTGCCTGTTCAATGCAAAAAAATTTAGGTGCAATATAGTTTCCGAGGAGATTTTGATCCTCAGGTTGGTCAGCCGCACCCAACCTGAGTCTCGAGGACTGAGCATGCCGCTTTTAGTGTCTCGAAGTATTCTGCCGAGCTAGGACTTGATCCTGAGACCGATTTTGCAAATCAACCTGAGTCTCAGCGGCTATTGGGATCAGCGGTCTTACGTCATCCTTCAGGTGCATCTCGGGTTTTAGACCGATACACACCTTGAGGGCTACTGGCTATATATCTCGGCAGAGAATAAATTGCACCAATAAAACATATTGACAAAAAATCGGCCCACAGTCGGGGTGGTGCACCACCTCGGAAGAAGTCCGGCATAAAGCTCGGGTGCTAGTGGCTGGCTCCATAGAGGGCATTTCCGGCATTAAGCTCGGCTAAACTCCTTCAACTTTTTTGGACCAAGATGATCTATGACATCTTGGATATAGTCCGGCGTTGCAGCTTAGACACAGTCCGGCATTGGAGCTTGGACATAGTCCGGCGTTGGAGCTCGGATACATTTCGGCGTTGGAGCTAGGAACCAGTCCGGCATTGGTGATTGGCTGCAAAAGATACCTTGAATGCAATCCGGCGTTAGAGCTTAGATGCAAGAGGACACTGCCTCCCGGGAACAACTTCAAACCCAAGGTGTGACATGAAAATAACAGGGCATTGATAAAGGCCGGAAACTTAAAGGGGCTCCTCGGATACCCGACGTGTAAACTCGTTGAATGCATTTCGGCGATCCTCAATATCAAAGATGAGAAGATTTGTTGAACCAGTTTTCAAGACCGACAACCGAAGATGAAGAACAGTTCGGAAGAATCGAGGAGCATCCCTAACTTGAAGACTGGTTCAGGGGGCTACTGACGGTGTCCTGGACTAGGGGGTTCTCACCAGGTCGTCTCCCGATCTGATAGATTGGGCCGAGGACCCCCATGGCCGTATACTCATGGGCCAGTTCGGACAACTGCCGCATACATGGAAGATTCCACAAGACTTGGTGATCAAGATAAGGACTCCTACCCATCGGCATATTCGGCTAGGACTCTTGTTATCCTAGGCCTCTAGTGCATTATATAAACCGAGGCCAGGCTAGTTGATAGAAAATATAAATACAATCATACCATAGGCTAGCTTCTAGGGTTTAGCCTCTCTGATCTCGTGGTAGATCTACTCTTGTACTACCCATATCATCAATATTAATCAAGCAGGACGTAGGGTTTTACCTCCATCAAGAGGGCCCGAACCTGGGTAAAACATTGTGTCCCCTGCCTCCTGTTACCATCCGGCCTAGACGCACAGTTCGGGACCTGCTACCCGAGATCCGCCGGTTTTGACACCGACACTACTCCTGCTGAAAACAACGAGCCACAAGACGAGCTTCGTAGCGCTCAAGAGAACCACCGGATCAGGTCTTAATCTTGTAGACCCACTTGCAGTTGATGGGACGAACACCGGAAGGGAGCAAAACCAGATCCCATGTGCCAGAGCGCTCAAGGGCAGCAAGCTCTTCGGCCATCGCAAGCTGCCATTCAGGCTGAGTCATGGAAATTCAATAGGAAGTGGGCTCGGCTATAACAGAGAGACCATACCGATCAGGAGAATAGCAATCAGGCGGGGGCGAGGCTGAGCACGGAGGTTATGAACCGGGGGAGGCATGAACGGAGGAGCACCAGAGGTGGAAGGCGCGTCAGGGGAAGCATCCTCAGTACGAGGGCGGCGAGTGTAGTGGAGAGGAAACAGTGAGAGAGGGGGATGGACTGGATTTGATGGTGGAGAGGTGGAGGAGGAGGATGGGGAAGATGGTATCGATGGTGAAGGAGAATGAATGAGAGGTACAGAAGGAAGAGGTTAAACATGAAGCACATAGCAGGGTGTATCGGGAAGGACAAGAAAAGAAATATCGTCCACAGAGAAACTCGAGGAAGAAGGACATGGGTAGTAAGAGCAAGACTCGTCAAAGGTCACATCATGTGAGATGCGCAAGCGACGACCAATAGGGTCCCAATAGCGATCGCCCTTGTGCTCATCACTGTAGCCAAAGAAAACACACTCAACCGACTGAGCAGTTAGTTTGGTCTGTTCTCGCAGTGCCAAAAGGACATAGCACACGCATCCAAACATACGAAGAGCAGAGTAGTCAGGAGAGCAACCAGTGAGACATTCCATAGGAATACCACCCTGGAAGGCAGACGAGGGGTGAATGTTGATGAGATAGGTGGATGCAGAAACAGCCTCAGCCCAAAAGTGAGGTGGAAGGGAAGCAACAATCATCAGCGTACGAGCCATCTCAAGCAGATAACGATGCTTACGTTCTGCAATGCCATTCTGAGTGTGAGCACCAAGACATGAGAACTGGGCAAGAGTACCCTGTTCCACGAGAAAACCACGCAACAGCTGGGAGATATACTCGCCAGCGGAGTCAGCATGAAAAGTATGAATAGGCGTGAAAAACTGGGTGTGAACCATGGCAGCAAATTGTTTGTATATAGAGAGAACCTCGCTA
Source organism: Triticum aestivum (assembly GCF_018294505.1). Taxonomy (NCBI): domain Eukaryota; kingdom Viridiplantae; phylum Streptophyta; class Magnoliopsida; order Poales; family Poaceae; genus Triticum; species Triticum aestivum. The sequence goes on from NC_057794.1 coordinate 132,933,174, forward strand.
CGAGATTTCATGAAGTAGAGCCAAGTGTAGCGAGAGAAATCATCAATAAACAAAACATAGTAGCGATGACCACCTTTCGAATCAAAGGGATCGGGACACCGGACATCAGAATGAACTAAGTCAAAAGGACACTCGTGTCGTGGAATTGTCACGGCAGATGTCCTAGTGAAAGGACTTAGTCGTGGAGCCATCGCAACTAGGAAGCTTAAAGGGGTTAGGGACAAAGGACACGAGAGGTTTATATTGGTTCGGCCCCTTGCGGTGAAGGTAAAGCCTGGTCTAGTTGATGTGGTATTGCTAGGTTTCGATGACCAAGGATCAAAATACGCTAACTTGGCTCTCGATTGTTGTTTCTTGCCCTAAGCCGCCGCCGGGTCGTCCCCTTATATACATGGGTTGACGCCCTGCGGCATACAGAATCCCGACCGGCTCATACAACATGTCCGGCTCGGCGGCATCTTTTACGTGTCTTACTTTACAAGTCTTATTCATACATGGCGGTTTATACATACGGGCTTTAAGCCGCCTCTGGGCTTGGGCCTACTACAAGCCTTATCGTAAACTATTAGCTTGTATACTCTTCGGGCTTTCTTTAAGTAACCCGCTATTGTGATTGACCCGGCCCCTCCTGGGTGGGTCATACCTGGTAGTCATATCCCCAACATTAGGCCCCAGGTTGATTTGAACTTTGTTCTTGTCAATCTCCAACACTTAGAAAAAATCCATCTATTACTGTTGCGAAAGCCTTGTAACCCACCATGACGTCATCTCCGGATTTTTCAGAAACCCGCCACCATGTCATCTTTAATAGATCTTTTTCTTTAATGCCTTTCTGAAAATCGAGGCACCTGGGTAGCTGGATAACCATGTTTCAGTCTCCTCGTTTTTCATGCTCACTTATCAGTCCTTCCTTATAAATAGCCGCGACCGGTCTTCTTCTCATTCTCTCCTTTTCCATCGTCTTCTTCCTCTCGCAACTTTTGACGCTCGAACTCCACCGCCGCCGCAGTGCTCACCGTCGTCCTAAACCTTGGCCGCTGCGTCAACCTGAGTTTGTCCAGAGAAAAACGGTGGCGATCCTCCATAGTAGATCTGCGTCCGTAAGTCCTTGATTTCCCATACCTTAGATCTGCATTAGGGTTTGCGAGTTCCTTCTGTGTTCTTTGTTGTTCATCGTGGATTCTTTGTAGTTTCTCCACCGCATCCTCGTTTGATCTAAAAGAAGTATGGAACTCATGCGGTAGTTGTTTTGCGTCCATTCCAGATGCTAGCAGATCCCTTTTTCTTGTACAAAGGCCTCCTTAGAACTGATGAACTCCTCTGTGCTGGTTTTTTAGGTCTAGATTTATTTTTATTTTTTGAACCATCTTGATCTAAAATAGTAGCAACAGCTTGTGAAACTTGATTATCTTAGTACTTAGCCAATTCTGTCTTAGGCAACCTTCGAATATCTTTAGCCATGGCGGCTTATCATGCCGACTCATTTTTCCTTCATATATCATTAGCCCTTACTTAAGCCGCCATTACTCATCTGTACTATAATCATTAACCTATAATTCCACGAATTAATTTGAACCAGTAAATTACTTTCTTTTCAGCTTGTCCTTTTGCATTATGCCGTCGAAGACGCCAACAGGCTGCAACTGGGTCCCTTCCACAGTCACTGATGACACTTTGAAGGATTTTGTCACCATCGGATATTTACCAGAGAAGAACATTATGTCCTATTGTGCTCCTGACCCGGCCAAAGAACGACCTCAGCCCAAAGACAGTGAAGTCATCATTTTTACTGATCATATGAACCGGGGTTTTTCACCACCCGGCTCAAAATTCTTCAGGGATGTTTTGCATTTTTTTCAAGCTTCATCCACAAGATCTTGGACCCAACTCTATATCCAATATCTACAGTTTTCAAGTTCTCTGTGAGGTTTATCTTCAAGAAGAACCTACTGTTGAACTCTTCAGAGAGTATTTCTATCTAAACCGCCAGAATGAATGCACCAACGGCCTTAGCTTGGAACTTGGTGGAATTTCGATTCAGCGCCGACAGGGTGCCGTCTTTCCCTTAGTAGTCTTACCAAGCCATCCCAAGGATTGGAATCAAACTTGGTTTTATTGCAAAGACACGTCGCCAGCTAATGAAAAACCAATGTCGGGTTATCGCGTGGAGCGTCTTGACTCTAAGTTTGTGCTCCCTGACAAGCTTACTGTCGCTTAACGTAAGAAGCTCATCCCATCCATAAAAAGGATTCAAGCCTTGTTGGGAAACGGCCTAACTTGAGTTGACTTGATCCGTTGTTGGATCGCATGGCGGGTCATTCCTCTGAGCCGCCACTCTTCCTTGATGTATAACTATGCTGGAGGACCAAATGACCCTCTGCGTCATAGCTCTGTACAACTGACTGAAGAAGCCATTGTTGAAATGTCAACCACCCTCATAAATAGTAAATACTAGGACTGTAGTAAAGTTGGATTGAATCCTTTCTGCAAACTTAACCCGACACCAGAGGTAAATCCCCTTGACCCCCTTTTTCCTTCAGTAGTTAAGTACTTGCATGACTTTTAACCTATTATTGGCCTACATGCCAAATCTAACTTTTGGAAGGCCAAATATGATCATGAAGCTGCCAAGAAGGCTAGAGCCGTCGCCATAGCCACCAAGAAGACAACTCGAAAATCCAAGAAGAAAAGAAATGCTTCTGATATGTTCAAGATGGATGGTGTATCTGAGTCGGAGGTAGCCCTTGACTCTCTTGGCCTGTTTTTTAACAACCTTATTGACATTGACTATTGCCAGGACGCCACGGGGGCCAGCCAGGCAGTAGAAGAAGAGGTAACTATTTCCTCCGACTCAGAACCTTTGCCAAGACAGAAACCTCGACTGGTAACCTAGAAAGTAAGGTTTTCATACCCTTTGGCTTATTTGGATCCTCATTTTCTTTTGAAAAAGCAGCAACATGAGAGCCGCCATCAGGCCCGGACCAATGACGATAATGAACTGCCCTCCGGCTTACCAAAAACTCTCAGAAACACCAGAATGAGGTTTATTTCACCTTTGACTTTTGCTTTTGTCAATGATCTACTTCCTTGATCTTTTAAATTGTGACTTCACTTTTACAGGAGGTCTCTCGTTCTTCTGGTGATTCCTCTCAAACTCAATTTCTGGCTTTCAAGACTGCCCCTGGGTAAAGAAAATTATCTTTCTTCTGCATCTTTAAGTCTGTATCATTATACTAACTCATAAAATTCTTCTTAGCGATCAAGCAAAGCCCAAGAAGGCCATGGTGGCTAAGCCGGTGGAAGACCCGAAAGACCCTGCTCCTGAACCGGCAATACCAACTCCTGCTCCTAAACAATCTGAAGCACCAGAAGACCCTACAGTCAATGTTCAAATAGATCCTCCTGAGCCGTATGTTGATGAAACTACTCTCAACCCGTCTACTATTGAACCATCGAGCTTAGCTAACCCGCCGGCGACTTACGACGGTGATGTTTTAATTACTAGAAGTAGATTTGTTGAACCGGGCAATCCAACTGTATTGGCCAGGCATTCTTCCAAGCAAGAGGTTTCGGAAAGGCAGAAAGTGCAGTTTGACGTCTCTCACTATGCTCACCTGAGCATTAGTGACGTGCTATCTGGATACCTCAGTCTTGTGCACTCCAGCCGTGACTCTGAAATTGAGATGGTCAAGCAGATGCAACTGAAATATGAGGTATGTTCTCCGGCTTTCATTAGTTTACATATGCTCTACCAGCCCCCAAGTCTCCGGATTATGATGAACCTGAATGATATGTAGACATGAGATATAGGTTGATGCTTTGTCTTAGATTTCTCCCTAAGTCCAATGGATTAGCATAAATTCGCACATGTAGTCCCCAAGGACCGGCTTAATTCCTCATGAATGAGCCGGTACTTAACTTCATAGCTGTCTTGAATTAGTCCAAACTAATATTGTTATCTGGCTCAAGAGGAAAAAGTTTTCTGAATATCATGCATTAGCCCCCAAGTGCCAAGCGTTGTTAACTTTAATGCTTGGTACTTAAAAGAGTTATTTTTGCCTTTTAAGAATTGCTTTGACAGACATTAGCCCCCAAGTGCCAAGTAGTGTTGCTTTGCAAAGTGCTTGGGACTTTTAATCACTATGCCCTTTATGGGAATAAACTTGTGACACACCTGCGCATGTCTATAGACCGCCATAACTAAATTGGGTTCTCAACTGACTGATGCAAAGACCCGGTTGGCGGCTCAAGAGACTGAGATAAAAAATGCTAACTCCAAACTCCAGTTGAGCCTATCTGAAGCAAAAAAACTGAAGACCAGCTTTGACGAAGAGAAAAAATCTTGGGCCGATGAAAAAACCTTGCTGATACAGCATGCTGAGACAGTCGAGGCGGCTCTCAAGGAGGTTTCCACGGAGCTTACCGGCTTAAAGAACCGGGTGTCTCAGATGGTCTCTGCAATCTTTGGTGAGTCATTGTATTATTTACTTAAACTCTATTTTTGCCAAAAATATAAGCCGCCTGCTTAACCTTTTAAAATACTCATAGGTCCACGGAATAGCAATCTAAGCCAAAACAGCTTGACAAAACTCAAGGCGGTTTACACCCTGGTGGAGCAACTGTACAATGGAGCTCAACGGGCTCTTGCCATTATCTCCCCAGTCAACCAAGGACCAAACCTCTTGAGTGATGTTTTGAAGAAGTTATCTATCTTACCCGCCAGATTCCAAGAGGTTAAGCGGTCTTGTGCAAGAGCCGGAGCCCTAACTGCTCTAAGCCGCTCCAAAGCCTGGGTGCCAGAACTAGACCCGGCGGACGTAGCCAAGGGGTATCCCCCCTTTAAGGAAGACGGGACTCCGTTTGATCAAGATGATTTTGTTGCTTGTGTGAGGGGATTTCGTCCTCAGGCTACCATTCTTGGCGACGAGACCAACATCGATAAGTATCAGCCGAGTTTTAACGTTGATAATAAAAAGATGGCGACTCCTTCGTATAAAGTGACAGATCTCATCCTGCCGGTTCGCCAACACACCTTTGCCCCAGAAATTGACCCGGCTGGTCTAATTGATGATGAAGCTGAGGTCGTTGCTCTTCATGGCTTTGATTGGTCCAATCCTAGCTTCCAACCAGTGGAGGGAGATGAACCGGCGAGGGAGGAGTCATAACCATCCAAATAATCTGGCCAAGACTTAATGAACCGGCCTTAGCTTAACATCTTCTTAAGAGAAAAACAGTTTTAGCCTTTTGGGCTCCCAACGCCTTGTAATAGGCTAGCTTGAAACTGCCTGTTCTGCCTATGCCGTCGTGCATATCATACTGCGTATGACTATTTTTATCCATCATGTCAATATATCCTTTATATCCTTTATCATAGTTGTAGCGTTTAAACCTGTTCCTGTATGTAAAAGATGAGAAACTGTCATGGTGGTTTGTCGCCGGACGGGTCAAAACATCCAATACATAACTATGAAATTACCATAACGGAATAATCAGGGCTAGATGTAAAGATAAATAAGGTTGTAAAGCCTTTGATTAAAGAAAAACACAGATAAGTCTGTTTATGAATGACAATGTCATACCTGTGTTCCTTGATTCTGGACTGCCGGTTTATGTGACCTCGACAGTAAGGGTGACAACCCAATCTTTTTAGAATTCAGTACTTCCATATGCCTGATGACTGTTATACCTTGGCAACTCATTGTTAAATAACCGAGCCGGTTTAAATTGAAACCATACTTACAGTTAGATTCGAGACAACAAAAAACCAGTAAAACAAAGGAGTATCTTTCAAACAATGTAAATCAAGCATTAATAAAAATTTGGAGTCTTCTGATTCGAGTACGATCAGTAAACTGGACCAAAGGGGTTAAGCTAGGATTTGAATACGATCATGTAGCCCCCAGTGGCTTTGGCGTTGCGCCGATCAAGAGGGTACCGACGGCTATGTTCTCTTTGGTTCGAATATGACCTATGTTTGAAGAGGAAGCCCCCAAATGACCTTGAGAGGTTTTTAACGACCCTGATTCGAATACGATCCAAGTCGGACCCAAAAGGGTTTAAGCTATGATTCGGATACGATCAAGAAGCCCCCTAGTGAGTTTGGCTTTGCGCCAATCAAGAGGGTTAGGACAACTATGTTCTCTTTGGTTCGAATACAACCTATGTTTGAACAGGAAGCCCCCTAGTGACCATGAGGTTTTAATGTCTAGATTCGAATACGATCATGAGCCGGACCAAGAGCGTCAAGCTAGATTCGAATACGATCAGCCCCCAACAGGTCGTTTAATAATTAGAATGATAAATATATGTGATCATTGAGGATGAAAAGGACAGAGGTCCTGCTTTATTACTTATCATAATATATACAACGTAAAAATATGTACATTATGAGAGCCGGTGGCTCAAGTGTAGTAAGGCCGAAGATGAGCAATATTCCATGGCGGGGGGGGGGGTCTCTTCCTCCGACTTATGTGAGTCTTTGTGCTCTCAAACATCAATAAGGTAGTATGACCCATTATTCAAGTTCTTGCTGACCACAAAGGGTCCTTCCCTAGGCAGGGATAGCTTGTGCGCATCAGACTGATCCTGGATGAGCCGGAGCACCAAATCACCTTCTTGAAAGGTTCTTGACTTAACCCGACGTCTATGATAACGGTGCAGGTCCTGTTGGTAAATCGCTGAGCGGGCCGCTGCCAAGTCTCGCTCTTCATCTAATAAGTCAAGCACATCCTGACGGTCTTGTTCGTTATCAACTTCAACATAAGCCGCCACACGGGGCGAGTCATGACGGATGTCACTGTGCAGGACTGCTTCTGCTCCATAAACCATGAAGAAAGGCGTATAACCCCTAGACCTGTTAGGGCTGGTATTGATGCTCCATAGTACTGAGGGTAACTCTTCTACCCAACAACCCGTCGTTCGTTGTAAAGGAACCATAAGCCGAGGCTTGAGACCTTTTAAGATTTCCTGATTTGCTCTCTCAGCTTGACCATTGTATTGGGGGTGAGCTACTGATGAAACATCAAGCTGGATATGCTCACGTTCACAAAATTCCTCCATAGCACCTTTGGACAGATTAGTACCATTGTCAGTTATAATGTTGTGTGGAAAGCCAAAATGAAATATCACCTTTTTCATGAACTGAACCGCTATGGTTGCATCACACTTACTAACCGGCTCTGCCTCAACCCATTTTGTGAATTTGTCAACTGCCACCAAAAGATGTGTCTTTTTATCTTTGGATCTTTTGAAAGGTCCAACCATATCGAGCCCCCAAACTGCAAACCGCCAAGTAATTGGAATCATCCGCAATTCTTGAGCCGGCACGTGCGCTCGTCGTGCAAATTTTTGACACCCATCGCACCTACTGACCAGATCCTCCGCATTGGCGTGAGCCGTCAACTAGTAAAAACCATGATGGAAAGCTTTAGCCACAAGAGATTTTGAACCGGCATGATGGCCACAATCGCCTTCATGGATCTCACGAAGAATATCTTGACCTTCTTCAGGAGAGACACAATGTTGAAATGCTCCGGTGACATTGCGATGATACAACTCACCATTGGAAATTTTCATTGACTTAGACCGCCGGGTTATCTGTCTAGCCAAGGTCTCATCCTCCGGTAACTCACCCCGGGTCATATAAGCCAAATACGGCACTGTCCAATCTGGAATGACATGAAGAGCCGCCACCAATTGTGCCTCTGGGTCTAGAATGGCCAAGTCTTCTTCTGTAGGCAAGCTGAGATCCCAACCGGCTTAAAGCAACGGCCGCTTCATTCTTTCTATGGTCGGTGTGCTCCACTTGATAACCCTTGAAATGTCCAGCAACATCGTCAACCTCACGGTGATAAGCCGCCATGAGAGGATCCTTGGAATCCCACTTGCCTGATACTTGCTGAGCTAACAAATTTGAGTCGCCAAGGCACCGTACCCGGCTTAAACTCATTTCTTTAGCCATTCGAAGCCCATGGAGTAAGGCCTCATACTCAGCTACATTGTTAGTACAAGGAAACATCAATCGCAACACATAACAAAACTTGTCACCTCGAGGAGAAGTTAAAACAACTCCAGCCCCCGAGCCTTCCAATTGTCAGGACCAATCAAAGTGAATCGTCCAATATGTGTTGTCTGGCTTCTCTTCAGGTATCTACAACTCCGTCCAATCGTTAATGAAGTCCGCCAGTGCTTGAGATTTGATGGAAGTACGTGGCACATACTTTAAACCATGAGATCCAAGTTCAATGGCCCACTTCGTGACTTGTCCTGTGGCTTCTCTATTTTGAACAATATCTCCTAAAGGAGCAGAGCTGACCACAGTAATAGGATGACCCTGAAAGTAATGCTTAAGCTTCCGGCTTGCCATGAATACCCCATAAACAAGCTTCTGCCAATGTGGATACCTCTGCTTGGACTCAATGAGAACCTCACTGACATAATAAACCGGTCGTTGAACTGGATGTTCCTTGCCAGCCTCCTTGTGCTCTACAACAATGGCCACGCTGACAGCACGTGTGTTAGCAGCCACATATAACAACAGTGGCTCCTTTTCAACGGGAGCAGCAAGAACCGGCGGCTCGGCGAGCTGTCTTTTCAGATCTTCAAAGGCAGAGTTAGCAGCGTCACTCCAGACAAAATTATCCGTCTTCTTCATCATTTGATACAACGGCATAGCCTTCTCACCTAACTGACTTATGAACCGGCTTAAAGCTGCGACAAGACCCGCCATCCGCTGAACGTCATTGATGCACGCCGGCTTAGCCAAAGACGTAATCGCCTTTATTTTCTATGGGTTAGCCTCAATGCCTCTGTTAGATACCAAAAAACCCAAAAGCTTGCCAACTGGGACTCCAAAACCGCACTTGGCCGGGTTAAGCATCATCTTGTAGACCCGGAGGTTGTCAAAGGTTTCCTTCAGATCATCTACCAGAGTTTCCCTCTCTCTGGATTTCACCACTATATCATCCACATAAGCATGAACATTACGCCCAATCTGATTATGAAGACAGTTCTGCACACACCGCTGATAAGTCGCCTGGGCACTCTTAAGCCCAAAAGGCATAGATACATAGCAGAAGGCTCCAAACAGGGTAATGGAAGCCGTCTTCTCCTGGTCCTTCACTGCCATCTTGATATGATGATAGCCAGAACAAGCATCCAGAAAACTCAAACGCTCACAACTCGCCGTAGCATCAATGATTTGATCAATACGAGGGAGAGAAAAAGGATCAGCCGGACAAGCCTTGTTTAAATCTGTGTAATCCACACACATACGCCAAGTGCCGTTCTTTTTTAGCACAAGCACCGGGTTAGCCAACCACTCTGGGTGAAATACTTCAACAATAAACCCGGCCGCCAAGAGCCGGGCCCACCTCTTCTCCAATAGCCTTGCGCCTTTCCTCATTGAATCGCCGAAGAAATTGCCTGACCGGCTTAAACTTTGGATCAATATTGAGAGTGTGCTCAGCGAGTTGTCTCGGTACACCCGGCATGTCATAAGGCTTCCATGCAATGATGTCCCGGTTCTCATGGATGAACTCGATGAGCGCGCTTTCCTATTTGGGATCCAAGTTAGCACTGATAATGAATTGTTTGGATGAGTCGCCAGGCACAAAATCAATCATCTTGGTATCAACCCGGGGAGGGTGATCTTCCCTACTCCACAAAATAGGCTGCTCAGACCATCTCAAATAACATGGAACCGCCAGCTCAACAGCGTTCACAGCTCTCTTATGAAGTTTCTGGTCCCTTTTGCATAAACTGGTGGTGAATACGTGATACTGCCCACTGCTCAGCTGCTTTGGGTTACTCTGATACCCAGATTGCTGCTGCTACTGACTACCTTGGCCAGATTGCTGATTATAGCCGCCTTGATTGCCTTGAGGGCCCTGGCCATGAAAGCAGCCACCGCCTATGCCGCCGCCCGGGCCATGAAAGCTGCCACCGCCTGAGCCGCTGCCAGGTCCATGATTACTATCAAACATGTTAGAATTCTTGAAAGCCTTCATGATCGTATAGTCTTTCCATAGATGGGTGGCCGGCTTCTCCCGGGTGTCGTGTCTTGGACAAGGTTCATTTAACAACTGCTCGAGGGTGGGACCTGACCCGCCTGATCGAGGAGGTGGCCTCCCCTTACGCCGTTGATTGTTGCCCTGTGCGTTGGTGTTAGCCACAAACTCCAGACTACCGTCAGCCTTACGTTTATTATTACCTCCTTGATTTGTTGGGTTATGCTGATGACCTTTGTCGTTGCCGTTCTTCTTTCCCTTCCCTGTCTTCCCTTCCATGTCTTCTCTTCATCAGACGCGGGATCCTTGGTACTATCAGAGTTGGCATATTTGACCAGAGCCGCCATCAGGTGGCCCATGCCATTGCAATCACGCTTGAGCCACCCCAGCTTCTGTTTGAGAGGTTCAAAACGGCAATTTTTCTCCAACATAAAGGCCACGGAGCCGGCATCCATCTTATCAAATGAATGTATTATCTCCTTCACCCGGCGCACCCAATGGGTCATGGATTCACCTTGCTCTTGCTTGCAGTTAGTCAAGTCCACAATCGACATGTGTTGCTTGCATGTATCTTTGAAGTTCTGAATAAACTGGGCTTTTAACTCTGCCCATGAGCCGATGGAATTGGGTGGCAACCCCTTCAACCAAGTGCGAGCGATTCCATCCAACATCATGGTGACGTACTTGGCCATCGCTGCGTCACTGACCTCCAATAACTCCATGGCCATCTTGTAACTTCCAATCCATGCCCCGGGTTGTAAGTCAGCTATGTAATTAGGCACTTTACGAGGCCCCTTAGAATGCTTTGGCAAGCGCTCATTACGCAGAGCCGACACCAAGCAAGGGACACCTCCAGTCCTCGTGGTCACGCCTGCTTCAACAGGGGTTGTTGGATAAACCAAAAAAACTTTGTGAACCGCCTGCTCAACTGCCTGTTGAAACGACCGCTCAGCCTCTTGGCGGATCCTCTCTTGGTCAGCCAAGTTAAGAGCTCCATCAAGCGTCGGGTCATGCCTACGCGGCTGGTTACGGCACTGGGCGTTGCTTGACACGGCCGCTGAATCCATATGCCTGCTATAGCTTGGGCTCCGGCTTGGGCGAGGGGTTGAATGAATCATGTCTCGACTGTAAGAGTATGTCTCCTACTGCGTAAGAGCCGTCTGAAGAAGTTCTCGGACCCTTCGTGTTTCGATCACCGTCGGAGAGTTGCCTTCCATCGGGAGAGCCGCCAAGCGTGCCGATGCAGCAATCAGATTCTCCAAAGGGTTAGAAAAATGCCCCGGTGGCATTGGTGTATAACGATGCGGAGCAATATTCACACGAGGGGGTTCCATTGCCCGCGGCTGAACCGGCGCCCCAGCCCCGGGTGTTGCAATCTGGTTTGCCTCCTGCGGATTACTGGGACCGGACCCGGGTGTGTGGAAGAGATTCCTAGGATCGTAAGTCAGGGGCAGACGTGATTGAGTCTTCTGGTGCCTTCTCCTCATGACCTCGTTTGATGCGTTTAGATTCATCGAGAGCTGAAAAGCCTCTGATTGAAGCTGTTGAGCCCGGGCGTCCAAAGCCACCCGCTCTACAGTCATCCGGACGTCCTCGGCTGCCAAGTTTTCCTTGGCTTGTGCTACCTCCCCACGTAACCGTGCCAACTCCGCATCATGTTGAGCCTTATCTGCCGGTTTGACCACGGCAGTCAACAGGGTCGTCATCCTATCCATGAGATCCATCAGCACCTGAGCCGGTGGTCGCGCGGGGTCTCCTGACCCGGCTGCTGCCAACCCGATGGTTATCGCTACAGCAGCCGTAGAGTTTTGAACAGGCTGTGTACCAGTCATGAAGATCCCCACTTTGTTCGGCGGCTCAAAGGGGTCCGGAATACTGCTGCCATCGGAATAGCCCCCAAGTTCGCCATCTTGTAGTTGATACAATGAATCCGTCTCACCTGTGGATGACTCGCCGTCAGAGCAGACAACCGTCTCACCGCCATCCATAGATCCTTTAGAGAACTCCCCTCCATGGATGCAACCCACGAAGGAACGCCTCACGGCGGGCTGAGACCGGGCGGGTCTCGCACGCTGAGCCGTCTCGATGATGTCGGTGCAGATGTCTGGCTCATTGCCCGGCTTGCCGTTCCGGCCGATGAAGACGTGGATTCCGTCGAAGGGGACCCGGTACCCGTACTCAATTGAGCCGGCGTCGGGGCCCCAGCCTGCGTCGTCGATGTAGAGCTTGCCGCGACGACTCTTGGTCAACCGGCCCACAACGTATCCCTTGAGCCCTTCGAAGCTGCCCTTCAAGAACTCAAATCCACCGTGTGCTGGCCCCACTGTGGGCGCCAACTGTCGTGGAATTGTCACGGCAGATGTCCTAGTGAAAGGACTTAGTCGTGGAGCCATCGCAACTAGGAAGCTTAAAGGGGTTAATCGGGACAAAGGACACGAGATGTTCATACTGATTCGGCCCCTTACAGTGAAGGTAAAGCCTAGTCCAGTTGATGAGGTATTGCTAGGTTTCGATGACAAAGGAGCGAAATACGCTAACTTGGCTCTCGATCTGTTGTTTCTTGCCCTAAGCCGCCATACAAAGTCCCGGGTTGACGCCCTGCGGTATACGGAGTCCCGACCGGCTCATACAACATGTCTGGCTCGGTGACATCTTTTACATGCCTTACTTTACAAGTCTTATTCATACATGGCGGTTTATACTTACAGGCCTTAAGCCGCCTCTGGGCTTGGGCCTACTACAAGCCTTATCGTAAACCGTCACCTTGTATACTCTTCAGGCTTTCTTTAAGTAACCCGCCATTGTGATTGACCCGGCCCCTCCTGGGCGGGTCATACCTGGTAGTCATATCCCCAACAACTGGGATACCGACTCACTGGTAGTATAAGGTAGCTGGGTCTGTTTGCCAAGTCTACAACCATTACAAGGTAAAGAAACATCTCCAAATACAGACCCTAAGAGGCCCTGATGCACTAAGGATGGCAAGCGAGAGCCATAGATGTGACCTAAGCCACTACTGGAAGGACGCAGACAAGGAGGCAGCAAGGTCATGAGAGCTGGCAGAAGTGGTGGCGGTGGAAGGAACACAAAGCTAGTCAACCTCCCAAAGGCCCTCTAACTCACGGCGCCGGGGGCTAGCACCAACCAAAGTCTTGGTACGACGATCCTGAATGGAGCAAGAATCGGTATCAAGAATGACATGACAACCAGAATCAGTAAGTTGGGCGGTGGAAAAAAGATTCATGGTAAGGCAGGGAACATGTGAAACACTAGGAACAGAAAAAGACGGAGTGGAAAGAAGGCCATGACTAGCAACAGGAAGAGATGTGCCATCGGCAGTAGGAACATTAATAGGGGAATCAAGAGGGCGAAGAGAAGACAACATTGAAGAACTAGAAGACATATGAAAGGAAGCTCCAGAGTCCAGAACCCACTAAGATGTACCTGACTATGTAGATGTTGGCGGTGTGGTGGAAGAAATCACAACAGCAGCAGCAGAACATGTCGATGAAGAGCCAGAGGTAGCCAGCAGATGCTTGAGCCGTACTATGCCCTGGTCAGTGAGTGACAGAGTCGATGAAGATCCAGGAGTCGCACTGTAAGAGGAGCGCCTCTGGTCCCGCTTCTTCTCACGGCAATCAGAGTCTGGGTGACCTGGCCGAGAGGAGTATCCACAGAAGGTGTCACGGCGTGACCTGCCCTTCTCAACATAGAGAGGGCGACCAACCCCCCTAAAGGTGTGGACAGGAGCAATGGAGCAGTGAGACGAGCATATGACACAGGAGCTCGGGTAGCCAAGACTGATGGAATCACAAGCAACCCAGCAGAACGAAGGCGGGTCTCCTCAGCACAAAGCTCGGCGAGCATCTCCGAGATAGGCACACGACCATGAGCAAGCAAGTGAGCACGTCGAGGCTCGAACTCAGAACAAAGACGAGATAAGTACTCATGGACCCTCTGAAAATCCAAATCAGACCGCGTAGTCTGACAGCAATGGCAAGTTCCACAAATAACTGTCCAAAGAGAGTCAAGCTGGCGCCAGATGGCATAGCACTATGAATAGAACTCATCAACAGATGAATCACCTTGCTGGAGTGCGTGCTCCTGACGCACCACAGATAGGTAGAGAGCATCACCAGAGGACCGATAGCGCTGACAGAGATAAGACCACATCGCTGCAACTGTGCCGAGTCCATGAACTCCAAAGCAAACTGAGGGTGGACACTCGCAGTGAGAATAGCAGCACCTCGAGCATCACCATTGCACCACTGAGTGTGAGCAGACAGATCATCCCGATAGATGGAAAGAGCATCAGAATCGGTGGATACCTGCTGATCATAAGCATCAACCGCAGCATCGTCAAGAGCCTTGTCTGCATCCCGATCAGCCTGAGAAGCATCAGGAGCAAGTACTGGTGGTGCCGGCCGGGTAGGATCCACCGGAGCAACAGGGCAGGATGGACAGGGCGTACCTCGCCAGAAAGAACGCCCCACAACAGAAGGCCGCGCATATGGATACGCATGAACCCCGCAAACTTGGAATAGTTGGTGCCGTCGAAGATCACTGAGCACCGAGGGATAGCGGCATAGCCCAAAGAAGACATAAGGAGCTTTCTCTTTTTTGGAGTCAATGGGTATAGGGAGACCCGATCTGGATCGAGCGGAATCGAGCACTCACTCGCTCGCCCGTACGCACGCTCGCTCTGCCTAGACGAGCAGAGGCGAGGAGCACATGCCAATCCTCAGATCCGTCCAGGGAAGAGAGAGCCGGCCTGGCCGGACAGCGGCAAGGGCGCAGGAGATGCGTAGGCGGAAGGAGGCAGACGGGGGCAGCCGGATGAGCCCAAGGTGGGCGGGGCGGAGCTTGGCAAGAACAGTAGCGGGGAAGGCCGAGCCAGGCCGCGGCGGCGACCGAGCGGGCCGGGGGTGGTGGCGGTCGGATCCGAGCCAGGCCGTGGCGGCAGCGGGCCGGGGGTGGCGGCGGCCAGATGAGCCAGGTCACGGCAACGATCGAGCGGGCCTGGGGTCGGCAAAGAAGAGGCAGGGGGCAGCGGGATGGGCCGGTGGCGGCTGCAGCCAGAGACAAATATGGCCGGAGAACGAAGGAGATGGCCGGAGACAGCGGCGACCGGAGGAGATGGCCGGAGACGGCGGCGGTCGAAGACGGGCAGACTAGGTTCAGGACGCATGGAGTTGCATCGTGCAGGAGAAAGAGGCTAGCCTGGCTTCTGATACCATGTTGGATAATCAGCAACTAGTATTCACTTAGGGCCAAAGGCCATTATATATACATGTGTGGTAAAGTGAAAGAAACCCCTTATACAATGGGGATGTATCGAAAAGGGACTATACACATCTAACAGTGTACACCATCGAGAGAGCCTTCCCCCTCACATGGGTGTCCATGACGTGTTGCGTGGTGAACTGCCCGCCGTTGTCGTCGTCGGCCGCTGGGAGCGCCATTGGAGCCACGGGAGCCATCGCAACTAGGAAGCTTAAAGGGGTTAATCGGGACAAAGGACACGAGATGTTCATACTGATTCGGCCCCTTACAGTGAAGGTAAAGCCTAGTCCAGTTGATGAGGTATTGCTAGGTTTCGATGACAAAGGAGCGAAATACGCTAACTTGGCTCTCGATCTGTTGTTTCTTGCCCTAAGCCGCCATACAAAGTCCCGGGTTGACGCCCTGCGGTATACGGAGTCCCGACCGGCTCATACAACATGTCTGGCTCGGTGACATCTTTTACATGCCTTACTTTACAAGTCTTATTCATACATGGCGGTTTATACTTACAGGCCTTAAGCCGCCTCTGGGCTTGGGCCTACTACAAGCCTTATCGTAAACCGTCACCTTGTATACTCTTCAGGCTTTCTTTAAGTAACCCGCCATTGTGATTGACCCGGCCCCTCCTGGGCGGGTCATACCTGGTAGTCATATCCCCAACAACTGGGATACCGACTCACTGGTAGTATAAGGTAGCTGGGTCTGTTTGCCAAGTCTACAACCATTACAAGGTAAAGAAACATCTCCAAATACAGACCCTAAGAGGCCCTGATGCACTAAGGATGGCAAGCGAGAGCCATAGATGTGACCTAAGCCACTACTGGAAGGACGCAGACAAGGAGGCAGCAAGGTCATGAGAGCTGGCAGAAGTGGTGGCGGTGGAAGGAACACAAAGCTAGTCAACCTCCCAAAGGCCCTCTAACTCACGGCGCCGGGGGCTAGCACCAACCAAAGTCTTGGTACGACGATCCTGAATGGAGCAAGAATCGGTATCAAGAATGACATGACAACCAGAATCAGTAAGTTGGGCGGTGGAAAAAAGATTCATGGTAAGGCAGGGAACATGTGAAACACTAGGAACAGAAAAAGACGGAGTGGAAAGAAGGCCATGACTAGCAACAGGAAGAGATGTGCCATCGGCAGTAGGAACATTAATAGGGGAATCAAGAGGGCGAAGAGAAGACAACATTGAAGAACTAGAAGACATATGAAAGGAAGCTCCAGAGTCCAGAACCCACTAAGATGTACCTGACTATGTAGATGTTGGCGGTGTGGTGGAAGAAATCACAACAGCAGCAGCAGAACATGTCGATGAAGAGCCAGAGGTAGCCAGCAGATGCTTGAGCCGTACTATGCCCTGGTCAGTGAGTGACAGAGTCGATGAAGATCCAGGAGTCGCACTGTAAGAGGAGCGCCTCTGGTCCCGCTTCTTCTCACGGCAATCAGAGTCTGGGTGACCTGGCCGAGAGGAGTATCCACAGAAGGTGTCACGGCGTGACCTGCCCTTCTCAACATAGAGAGGGCGACCAACCCCCCTAAAGGTGTGGACAGGAGCAATGGAGCAGTGAGACGAGCATATGACACAGGAGCTCGGGTAGCCAAGACTGATGGAATCACAAGCAACCCAGCAGAACGAAGGCGGGTCTCCTCAGCACAAAGCTCGGCGAGCATCTCCGAGATAGGCACACGACCATGAGCAAGCAAGTGAGCACGTCGAGGCTCGAACTCAGAACAAAGACGAGATAAGTACTCATGGACCCTCTGAAAATCCAAATCAGACCGCGTAGTCTGACAGCAATGGCAAGTTCCACAAATAACTGTCCAAAGAGAGTTAAGCTGGCGCCAGATGGCATAGCACTATGAATAGAACTCATCAACAGATGAATCACCTTGCTGGAGTGCGTGCTCCTGACGCACCACAGATAGGTAGAGAGCATCACCAGAGGACCGATAGCGCTGACAGAGATAAGACCACATCGCTGCAACTGTGCCGAGTCCATGAACTCCAAAGCAAACTGAGGGTGGACACTCGCAGTGAGAATAGCAGCACCTCGAGCATCACCATTGCACCACTGAGTGTGAGCAGACAGATCATCCCGATAGATGGAAAGAGCATCGGAATCGGTGGATACCTGCTGATCATAAGCATCAACCGCAGCATCGTCAAGAGCCTTGTCTGCATCCCGATCAGCCTGAGAAGCATCAGGAGCAAGTACTGGTGGTGCCGGCCGGGTAGGATCCACCGGAGCAACAGGGCAGGATGGACAGGGCGTACCTCGCCAGAAAGAACGCCCCACAACAGAAGGCCGCGCATATGGATACGCATGAACCCCGCAAACTTGGAATAGTTGGTGCCGTCGAAGATCACTGAGCACCGAGGGATAGCGGCATAGCCCAAAGAAGACATAAGGAGCTTTCTCTTTTTTGGAGTCAATGGGTATAGGGAGACCCGATCTGGATCGAGCGGAATCGAGCACTCACTCGCTCGCCCGTACGCACGCTCGCTCTGCCTAGACGAGCAGAGGCGAGGAGCACATGCCAATCCTCAGATCCGTCCAGGGAAGAGAGAGCCGGCCTGGCCGGACAGCGGCAAGGGCGCAGGAGATGCGTAGGCGGAAGGAGGCAGACGGGGGCAGCCGGATGAGCCCAAGG
>NC_057794.1:132951125-132972389 GCF_018294505.1 Triticum aestivum
GGCGGCAGCGGGCCGGGGGTGGCGGCGGCCAGATGAGCCAGGTCACGGCAACGATCGAGCGGGCCTGGGGTCGGCAAAGAAGAGGCAGGGGGCAGCGGGATGGGCCGGTGGCGGCTGCAGCCAGAGACAAATATGGCCGGAGAACGAAGGAGATGGCCGGAGACAGCGGCGACCGGAGGAGATGGCCGGAGACGGCGGCGGTCGAAGACGGGCAGACTAGGTTCAGGACGCATGGAGTTGCATCGTGCAGGAGAAAGAGGCTAGCCTGGCTTCTGATACCATGTTGGATAATCAGCAACTAGTATTCACTTAGGGCCAAAGGCCATTATATATACATGTGTGGTAAAGTGAAAGAAACCCCTTATACAATGGGGATGTATCGAAAAGGGACTATACACATCTAACAGTGTACACCATCGAGAGAGCCTTCCCCCTCACATGGGTGTCCATGACGTGTTGCGTGGTGAACTGCCCGCCGTTGTCGTCGTCGGCCGCTGGGAGCGCCATTGGAGCCACGGGGAGAGCCATTGGAACCGCTGGATGTCCTCTCTATATGTGTCCTCATGGGTGTGCTTATTGTGTCGTGTGAGACGAGAGACGAAGGTAAATGGCCGCAGGAATAAAAAGGGGCCGGACGGCGTGGATTCTCGGTGCGTCCTCATGGCAGTTTTTGCAGCGGGTAACTGCATCGTCACGCCATGCCCGGTGCAACCGCATGCACACGAACGTGCGTGATCGTGCGCCGGCCCCAAACACTGGCAATGTGCATGGAGGGACGAGGGCAGAGCACCCGGATGGACGCGAGAGCAGAGCGCGCGCGGCGGGACGCGAGCAGAGCGCGCCGCGGCCGCCAGAACCGCAAGCAACCACACGCATAGAGTAGTTGAACACGCAAAAAATGGTCGCCTACAAGCCGACCGGCAGTTGCGTCGCTAGATAGAGAGCGGCCGTGTGCTACCACCTTTGTTTGGTCTATAGTCCCCTTTATATTCTGTGCCATACTTTGCCCTCAAATTTAAACAACAAAATGTTAATGCATGTTATAAAAATTATATAATTGGAAACTATGTTCAAATAAGAATCCAACTATATAATCTTTGGCGACATGCATTCGTATTTTATTAGTTAAATCATACTTATAAACCAGGATGGGGTATAGTAGGTAATTAAATCGCAAACCTTTTTGTATTAACCGTATGTGTACATGGCCTTTCGTCCTCCTCTCGCATGTCTTGTCACCCCGCTGCCGCAGACGTCTTACAGCGCAAGCTTGCGCAGCGCGGGGGGCGTTCTTTTGGCCAAATGGTGGCGCCAATGAATCGTCGGTGAGCCCGTTCCCATGCAACCTCGCAGGTTCCCGCGCAAGCTTCCCTCCCGACTCGGTGAAATCCCCCAAAATCCCAATGCTTACCGGCCTGCTATAAAAACCTTCACGGCCGGCGAGTCCCGCGTCGCATTTCCCCCCCTCCCTGTAGCTTATCTTGTCTGCTTCTCCCATAATAGCCAATGGCACCGGTCCGTCATCATCGCTCAGCCACTCCGCCGTCATCAGAGGACAGCTCCAGCTAGGAGGCTACACCGTGGCGGCGGCGGCGCAGTCCCTGGCATAGTGTAGTGCGTGTGGCGTCCCTGCCGAGTGTGCGCGGAACACCCACCACACGCTCCGCCGCCGGTGCCCGTCGTCAGCTTTTGTCGGCTGCCGTTGCCACGAAACCACTATCAAAAGCCAGGGCCATCACCCGCTCCGCCGCCAAGGCCCGAAGGCGGGAGGTGGCCATAGTGGCCGCCACCTCACTGCCGGCCACCATGGCCATCACCCGCTCCGCCACCGCGGCCCGAAGGCGGGAGGTGGTGGTCGTGGCTGCCACCCCATCATCGACCGCCGTGGCCGTCAGCCAACCGTCGACCGTCGGGGTCATCACTCGCTCCACCGTCGCCGCCCAAAGGCGGAGGTCGATGCCCGCACGTGCGTCAGCAACCTTGCGCGCTACACCAAGTTCCTGCAGTGGCCGCAGCCTTACCGCCGCCGTGGCCGCGGCATATGCCGCCTCAGAGGCGAGGAATCAGAAGATCAACAAGGAGATCCACCGCTTCAAGAGAATCGTCTAGAGCGGCAGAGGGCGTTCCAGGTGAGCGTCGCTGAAGCTGCAACAGTGGCAGGCACCGTATTGTGGTTGCCCAACTCGTCGGTAGGCTCCTCCTCCTCCGCCACTTACTGAGCACGCTAGGCAGAGGAGAGGCAGCCGGAAGTAGTACAAAGCCCCTCCGTAGCAGCAGTAGTAGTATTTAGGGGCTATTTTGTGTAGTTCATCTAACTATAGATGTGGTGGAACTATAGAACGTACTTAAAATTAGCTAGTATATATAGTTGAACTAGCTATTTTAGTATGTGGTTGGCGACAATTGGGGAAAATTTTGGTCGGTTTAGCTATCGAGTTGAACTGTTTGTATAAAGTAAGATCGACTGCTTAATATATGAATGAAATATATGCTTAATTACTGAATTTTAGTTGCAAAAATTAGATACTGCTAGTGATGTTTAGCTTCATATTTTGACAAATCGCAATGATACAAGGTTGACAAATGGCAATGTTACTAGATCAACAAATGTCAATCTTTCCGGTTTGACAAATGGTAACATACCCAATATGACAGATGCAAATCACACCAAATTGTTTGTAAGTGGTTGCACACGGGTCATCCAAAAGAACCGTTTGCATTGAAGGAATGCACAAATCCTGCTCTTACTTTGCATCATGTCATCCCGGGGTCGACGGGCGGGGCGCGGGAGGACAATAGCTGACGGTGCTGAGAGATAGCGTTCGACAGTGGCGTCTCATGCCGCTGAGGGGGGGCGCACATGAAGAGGAAGGCGGGCGGCCATGGAAGTCCAAGGACTCGCTTCCCAGTGAGCATGCATAGCATACAGCTCACATGCTTCTCGGTGAGCCAGCGCATTCAAGGATAGCTTGCATGCCTCTCGGTCAGCCTGCGCACTGGACTGCGCTCGCATGCCTCCCATTCAGTCAAGGTCAAGCAACTGTCCGCACGGCACCTCCTACAACCATTAAAACCAAGACACGTGGTGTCACGTGAATGGATAACAGAACGCACACGGTTTGAATTATACAAACTTTTAAGATATTAAAGTGGCAGCTATTTTTTCAAACTGCCTTTGTTGGCTATCATTATTCAAGTGTGCCTTCTCTCAAAATGGACATGAAAAATACCACAGCATCTCGGGTGCCATTCCATGATAGAATGCCAAGTTTCATGAATTTCATATGTGTTTTCGATTTACTAGAATTTAAAAATGAAGTATCTCAACATTTTGTCGGCAATCAACGGTGCCCTGGTGTTTGAAATTCATTCCCATTTCTTGCATGGGACCTAAGCATGCACACAAGGACACAGATTTGATTTTCAACCAATTTATATGCACTAGAGCATGTGCATGTAGTTCAAATTTGAATTATGCACATAAATGCATTGAAAACTCAGTTAATGCATAAAAATGTCCAAACGAACCCCGAAAAATCACAAAAATTGACACAACACTCTTGTTGTTCTATACTGACACGATAAAATTTTTGAAAGCAATAAGAGGCAATGGATATCATTTAGTCCCCAATGGTGGGGCATTCCCTACCGTAACCATCATGCTTGTTGTGAGAAGCTCTGGCTTGTGAGAAGCATATACACAAACCTGCCCCAAATGGGACAAAAAATTTACCATGGCATGTTGATGCCGCTCCATGATAGCATGCCAAGTTTCATGAATTTCAGACGAGTTTTGGATTTACTAGAATTTAAAAACCAGGTATCTCAATGTTGTGCCGACAATCAACGGTGCCCTGGTGATTGAAATTCATTACCATTTCTTGCATGGGACCTAAGCATGCACCCAAGGAAACAGATTTGATTTTTCAACCAATTTATATGCATTGGAGCATGTGCATGTAGTTCAAATTTGAATTGTGCACATAAATGCATTGAAAACTCAGTTAATGCATAAAAATGTCGAAACGAACCCCAAAAAATCATAAAAATTGACACAACACTCCTGTTGTTCTATGTTGACATGAGAAATTTTTTAAAGCAATAAGAGGCAATGGATATCGTTTCGTCCCCAAAGGTGGGATGTTCCCTACCAAAACCATCATGCTTGTTGTGAGAAGCTCTGGTTTGTGAAAAGCATATACCCAAACCTGCCCCAAATGGGACAAAAAATTTACCACGGCATGTTGATGCCGCTCCATGATAGCATGCCAAGTTTCATGAATTTCAGACAAATTTTGGATTTACTAGAATTTAAAAACCAGGCATCTCAATGTTTTGCCGGTAATCAACAGTGCCCTGGTGTTTGAAATTCATTCCCATTTCTTGCATGGGACCTAAGCATGCACCCAAGGACATAGATTTGATTTTTCAACCAATTTATATGCACTGGAGCATGTGCATGTAGTTCAAATTTGAATTATGCACATAAATGCATTGATAACTCAGTTAATGCATAAAAATGTCCAAACGAACCCCGAAAAATCACAAAAATTGGCATAACACTCATGTTGTTCTATGTTGACACAAGAAAAAATTTGAAAGCAATAAGAGGAAATGGATATTGTTTCGTCCCCGAAAGTGGGACGTTCCCTACGGAAACCATCATGATTGTTGTGAGAAGCTCTGATTTGTGAGAAGCATATACCCAAACCTGCCCCAAATGGGACAATAATTTTACCACGGCATATTGATGCCTCTCCATGATAGCATGCAAGTTTCATGATTTTCAGACGAGTTTTGGATTTACCAGAATTTAAAAATAAGGTATCTCAACATTTTGCCGGCAATCAACGGTGCCCTGGTCTTTGAAATTCATTCCCATTTCTTGCATGGGACCTAAGCATGCACCCAAGGACACAGATTTGATTTTTCAACCAATTTATATGCACCGGAGCATGTGCATGTAGTTCAAATTTGAATTATGCACATAAATGCATTGAAAACTCAGTTAATGCATAAAAATGTCCAAACAAACCCCGAAAAATCACAAAAATTGACACAACACTCCTGTTGTTCTATTGTTGAAACAAGAAAATATTGAAAGCAATAAGAGGCAATGGATATCGTTTCGTCCCCAAAGGTGGGACATTCCCTACCGAAACCATCATGCTTGTTGTGAGAAGCTCTGGTTTGTGAGAAGCATGTACCAAACCTGCCCCAAATGGGACAAAAAATTTACCACGGCATGTTGATGCCGCTCCATGATAGCAAGCCAAGTTTCAATAATTTCAGACGAGTTTTGGATTTACTACTCCCTCTGTCCCAAATATAAGAACGTTTTTAACACTACACTAGTGTCAAAAATGTTCTTATATTATGGGACGGAGGGAGTAGAATTTAAAAACCAGGTATCTCAATGTTTGCGGCCGAGTGACGGTAGCAGGGTGTCTGACATTCATTCCCATTTCTTGCACGGGACCTAAGCAAGAAACCAAGGACACGGATTTGAATTTTCAACTAATTTATATGCATTAGAGCATGTGCTTGTAGTTCAAATTTGAATTATGCACACGAATGCATATAAAACTTAGTTAATGTATAAAAATGTCCAAGCGAACCCCGAAAAATCCCAAAAAATGACACAACACTGCTGTTGTTCTATGTTGACACTAGGAAAAAATTTGAAATCAAGAAGAGGCAACGGATATCATTTCGTCCAGAAAGGTGAAACATTCCCTACCGAAACCATCACACTTGTTGTGAGAAGCTCTGATTTATGAGAAGGTTATACCCAAACCTACCCCAAATGGGACAAAAAATTTACCACAACATGTTGATGCCGCTCCATGATAGCATGCCAAGTTTCATGAATTTCGGACGAATTTTGGATTTACTAGAATTACAAAAGCAAGTACGTTGACGTTTGCCGGAGAGCCACGGTGTCGTGGTGTTCGAATTTCATCCCCATTTCTTGCATGGGACATAAGCATAAACCCATGGACACATATATGATTTTACAACCCATGTTGGTACACCGGAGCATGTGCATGTAGTTTAATTTTGAATTGTGCACCTGAAATGGCTAGAAAACCAATTTAATGTATAAAATGTTCAAACAAACCCTGAATAATTCCAATTCTTTTACGACACACATATAGTTGCATGTTCACTCCAGATAAAAGGTCTAGCAATGCAAACACCGTCCATTTGCCGCTGTGACCCCATTATGTAATTCAAATCAAGATGAAAAATCAAGTAGATCACACACAATTTATTATCACCAACCATGTAAGATGCAGCACAAAATATCCTGGAGCATCGTTGGTGTATAGTATGCCTATGGCTTACGCGAGAAGGTGCGTCGGCTACAATCCAAAGCCGGTGTCTCAAGCACAGTAGCTCGCCCCACAAATATCATTTCACTATTCAATCGTCGCCGGTGAAAGATGGGCACGTGGACCCGCGTCGTGAGGGCAACTTCAGTGGCCCACTCCGGCGAGAGCGCGGCCGCATCCGCCTTGCACGTGCTAACAAGGTGCATGAGGCGCGGCCGCAATCTGTGACCGGGCGGCCAAGGCATCCCAAACGGCCGCTGTTGCTTCTCAGCTGGCGGCAATAACATCTACCTCGGGCATAGCAACTGGCGAGAGTGGCACAGCAGTTGTTCGTTCCGCAGCGGCGGCCTTAGCCCTGATGGAGGCCGCCCACAACCATGTCGAGGCCGCCCACGCCCAGCTCCTGGTGGTCACCGCACAAATTGAATGAAACTTCTCCAACAACGGTCAGCAACCCACAGCCAAAGAGCTGGCAATCGCCGAGAACGTTCGAGCAGCTGTCTGTTCCTCCGCCGCATACCTTGCGACGACGGAGCCCAACCAAGCCCAGATCGCGTCCTCCCACGCCGAGCTCATGGCGGCCTTTTCCAAAGAGATGGCGGACACGGATGGCGAGATGCTTGCCGAGTATGGTGTGATGGATGCCATGGGGCCCCTTCCCCAGGAGACTGTCGGGTGTGAGCTGGACATGGAGGCGGCGGCGGAGATCGACGAGCACCAGCCGTAGTAGTACTCTTTGTTTTGTTTAATTAAGAGCACCGGTCTTTAATTTGTTAGAGTAATGTTTAGGTCAGCTAGCTCTGTTTAATTGTTGAACTTGCTCGATTAAGAAGTGTGGGTGTGTTGTAGTCTCCTTTGTCTACCCAAATTATGCAATGACGTGGATGACCACTGTAACCATGGAAATTCAAACCAAATTTTTTGATGTTCAAACTCATCGCACACGGGTTAAGCTATCTGAATCGCTTGTGATGTTCACATATCGTACACAGTTCTGAATAAGGGACCATGTCTGATGACACTTTGCGCGCCAGTTTTTTCACTAAAGCGATTCCAAATTTTTGGCTTCCATGAAAATATCTACCTCCCCTCCCCCTCCCCTTATCAATAGCTACATTTCCCCTGTTTCCGCCTTCCTTTCCAAGTTGAAACCTTCACTCCTTGGTTGCAGCACTGATACGTCCATTTTGCATCATGCTTTTATATCGATATTTATTGCATTATCGGCTGTTATTACACATCGTGTCACAATACTTATGCATATTCTCTCTTATTTTACAAGGTTAACCTAAAGAGGGAGAATGCCGGCAGCTGGGATTCTAGGCTAGAAAAGGAGAAAATATTAGAGACCTATTCTGCACAGCTCCAAAAGTCCGGAAACTTCACGGAAGATGTTTTCAGAATATATATAAAATACTTAGCGGAAGAAATTCACCAGGGGGGCCACACCCTGCCCACGAGGGTGGGGGCGTGCCCTACCCCCTGGGCACGCCCCCCTACATCATGGGCCCCTGGTGGCCCTCTGGTGGCCATCTTCTGCTATATGAAGTCTTTCGATGGGAAAAAAATAAGAAGCCATCTTCTTGGACGAAACTCTGCCGCCACGAGGCGGAACCTTGGCGGAACCAATCTTGGGCTCCGGCAGAGCTGTTCCGTCGGGGAAACTTCCCTCTCGGAGGGGGAAATCATCGCCATCGTCATCACCAACGCTCCTCTCATCGGGAGAGGGCGATCTCCATCAACATCTTCATCAGCACCATCTCCTCTCAAAACCCTAGTTCATCTCTTGTATCCAATTCTCGTCTCCAAGTCCGGGATTGGTGCTAGTAGGTTGCTAGTAGTGTTAATTACTCGTTGTAGTTGATGCTAGTTGGTTTATTTGGTGGAAGATCATATGTTCATATCCTATATGCATATTAATACCCCTTTGATTATGAACATGTTTATGCTTTGTGAGTAGTTACGTTTGTTCCTGAGGACATGGGAGAAGTCTTGCTATTAGTAGTCATGTGAATTTGGTATTCGTTCGATATTTTGATGAGATGTATGTTGTCTCTCCTCTAGTGGTGTTATGTGAACGTCGACTACATGACACTTCACCATTATTTGGGCCTAGAGGAAGGCATTGGGAAGTAATAAGTAGATGATGGGTTGCTAGAGTGACAGAAGCTTAAACCCTAGTTTATGCGTTGCTTCGCAAGGGGCTGACTTGGATCCATATGTTTCATGCTATGGTTAGGTTTACCTTAATACTTTTGTTGTAGTTGTGGATGCTTGCAATAGAGGTTAATCATAAGTGGGATGCTTGTCCAAGTAAGGACAGTACCCAAGCACCGGTCCACCCACATACCAAATTATCAAAGTACCGAACGCAAATCATATGAGCGTGATGAAAACTAGCTTGACGATATTCCCATGTGTCCTCGGGAGCGCTTTTCTCTATATAAGAGTTTGTCCAGGCTTGTCCTTTGCTACAAAAAGGATTGGGCCACCTTGCTGCACCTTATTTACTTTTGTTACTTGTTGCTCGTTACAAATTATCCTATCACAAAACTATCTGTTACCACTTGTTTCAGTACTTGCAGAGAATACCTTGCTGGAAACCGCTTAGCATTTCCTTCTACTCCTTGTTGGGTTCGACACTCTTACTTATCGAAAGGACTATGATAGATCCCCTATACTTGTGGGTCATCAAGCGCCGCCTCCTCATCGGTGACCCTCCTTCACGCTGCTCGGCCTCGTCTATCCAGGCAGGTAATCCACACCCGACCCCCATCATCCTCCTCCTTCCAAATCCCACATGCCCCGACCGCCGGCGCGAGCGCGATACCTTAGACCCAAATCACCAACACCCTCACCAAATAAGCGCCTCCCTAAGCCATGCTGCACGCAGTATAGCCAGGATCTCAAGGAGCATTTGGCAACGAAGAAGCAAATCGCGGCCGCACGCGCGGATGAGGTCGCGATGGCTGCCATTCGTGCCGACCACCAGATCTTGCAGGAGAACCTTGCCATTTGCTATTGGGGAACTTAGTAATTTCAAAAAAATCCTACGCACATGCAATATCATGGTTATGCATAGCAACGAGAGGGGAGAGTATGTCTACGTACCCTCATAGACCGAAAGCGGAAGCGTTTATCAACGCGGTTGTTGTAGCCATACACCTTCATCATCCGTCCTGATCAAGTACCGAACGTACGGCGCCTTCGCGCTCAACAAACGTTCAGCTCGATGACATCCTCTCCTTATCGATCCAGCAAGAGGGGCGAAGTAGTAGATGATTTCCGGCAGCACGACGGCGTAGTGATGGTGTTGGTGAAGAACAATCTCCGTAGGGCTTCGCCTAAGCACTACGAAAACTATTGTGGAGGATAAACTAGAGGGGACGGGGTTGCGGCACACGGCTTGGTGTCTCTTGATGTTTCCTGGGTGCTAGCCCTACCCCTCTATTTATATGTTGAGCCTTGGGGTCGAAACTTGGAGTAAAAGCCTCCACAAAGTCGGTTTCACCTGAAAGGCAAGAGTCCTTCTCAGACTCCAGGGCCAGACGTCAGGGTTTCCGGCGTCTGGACCCAGACGCCAGGGACCCTGGCGTCTAGCCTTTGGACTCTGTAAAACTTCCTTTTGCGCTTTCCAAAAACCTTGTGGGCTTTCCCCTTTGGCCCAAATAAAGTGTTCTCGTACCCAAACATTTCGGGAAACATCCGGAACCCCTTCCGGTGAATTCTGGAACCCTTCCGGAGACCAAACACTATTATCCCACATATCAACCTTTATATCCGAACCATTCTGGAGTTCCTCGTCATTTCCGTGATCTTATCTGGAACTCCGAACAACATTCGGTTACCAACATACATAACTCATAAATATTATATCGTCAACGAACGTTAGGCGTGCAGACCCTACGGGTTCGAGAACTATGTAGACATGACCGAGACACTTCTCTGGTCAATAACCAATAGCGGAACCTGGATGCCCATATTGGCTCCTACATATTCTACGAAGATCTTTATCGGTCGAACCGCATAACAATATACGTTGTTCCCTTTGTCATCGGTATGTTACGTGCCCGAGATTCGACCATCGGTATCTCAATACCTAGTTCAATCTCGTTACTGGCAAGTCTCTTTACTTGTTCTGTAATGCATCATCAGGCAACTAACTCATTAGTTACATTGCTTGCAAGGCTTATAGTGATGTGCATTACAGATATGGCCCAGAGATACCTCTCCGACAATCAGAGTGAAAAATCTTAATCTCGATCTATTCCAACTAAACACGTACCATCGGAGTCACCTGTAGAGCACCTTCATAATCACCCGGTTACTTTGTGACGTTTGGTAGAACACAAAGTGTTCCTCCGGTAATCGGGAGTTGCATAATCTCATAGTCATAAGAACATGTATAAGTCATGAAGAAAGCAATAGCAGTAAACTAAAATGATCAAGTGCTAAGCTAACTGAATGGGTCAAGTCAATCACATCATTCTCCTAATGATGTGATCCCATTTATCAAATGACAACTCATGTCTATGGTTAGGAAACATGACCATCTTTGATCAACGAGCTAGTTAAGTAGAGGCATACTAGTGACACTCTGTTTGTCTATGTATTCACACATGTATTATGTTTCCGGTTAATACAATTCTAGCATGAGTAATAAACATTTATCATGAAATAAGGAAATAAATAATAACTTCATTATTGCCTCTAGGGCATATTTCCTTCAGTCTCTCACTTGCACTAGAGTCAATAATCTAGATTACACAGTAATGATTCTAACACCCATGGAGCCTTGGTGCTGATCATGTTTTGCTCATGAGAGGTGCCTAGTCAATGGGTATGCAACATTCAGATCCGTATGTATCTTGCAAATCTCTATGTCTCCCACCTGGACTTGATCACGAATGGAATTGAAGCATCTCTTGATGTGTTTGGTTCTCTTGTGAAATCTGGATTCCTTTGCCAAGGAAAATGCACCAGTATTGTCACAAAAGATTTCCATTGGACCCGATGCACTAGGTATGACACCTAGATCGGATATGAACTCCTTCATCCAGACTCCTTCATTTGCTGCTTCCGAAGCATCTATTTACTCCGCTTCACACGTAGATCCCGCCATGACGCTTTGTTTAGAACTGCTCCAACTGACAGCTCCACCGTTCAATATAAACATGTATCAGGTATGCAATTTAGAACGTCTGGATCAGTGTCAAATCTTGCATCGACGTAACCATTTACGACGAGCTCTTTGTCACCTCCATAAATGAGAAACATATCCTTAGTCCTTTTCAGGTATTTCAGGATGTTCTTGACTGATGTCCAGTGATCCACTCCTGGATTACTTTGGTACCTCCCTGCTAAACTAATAGCAAGGCACACATCAGGTCTGGTACATAGCATTGCATACATGATACATCTTATGGCTGAAGCATAGGGAACACTTTTCATTTTCTCTCTATCTTCTGCAGTGGTCGGGCATTGAGTCTTACTCAACTTCACACCTTGTAACACAGGCAAGAACCCTTTCTTAGCTTGATCCATTTTGAACTTCTTCAAAACTTTATCAAGGCATTGGGAAGTAATAAGTATATGATGGGTTGCTAGAGTGACAGAAGCTTAAACCCTAGTTTATGCGTTGCTTCATAAGGGGCTGATTTGGATCCATACGTTTCATGTTATGGTTAGGTTTACCTTAATACTTTTGTTGTAGTTGTGGATGCTTGCAATAGAGGTTAATCATAAGTGGGATGCTTGTCCAAGTAAGGGCAGCACCCAAGCACCGGTCCACCCACATACCAAATTATCAAAGTACCGAACGCGAATCATATGAACATGATGAAAACTAGCTTGACAATATTCCCATGTGTCCTCGGGAGCGCTTTACATCATATAAGAGTTTGTCCAAGCTTGTCCTTTGCTACAAAAAGGATTGGGCCACCTTGCTGCACTTTATTTACTTTTGTTACTTGTTGCTCGTTACAAATTATCCTATCACAAAACTATCTGTTACCACTTGTTTCAGTACTTGCAGAGAATACCTTGCTGGAAACCGCTTATCATTTCCTTCTACTCCTCATTGGGTTCGACACTCTTACTTATCGAAAGGACTACAATAGATCCTCTATACTTGTGGGTCATCAAGACTCTTTTCTGGCTCTGTTGCCGGGGAGTGAAGCGCCTTTGGTAGGTGGAATTTGGTAAGGAAAAAATTATATAGTGTGCTGAAATTTACTGTCACTTGTTACTATGGAAAGTAATCCTCTGAGGGGCTTGTTCGGGGTATCTTCACCATGACCAGTAGAGCAAAGAGTTGCTCCTCAACCTACTGAACCTACTGAAAGTGAAAATGTCTGCTTTGTAATTCCTTCGGGTATGATAGAAAAACTGCTAGCTAATCCCTTTTTAGGAGATGGAACAAAACATCCTGATGAGCATCTAATATATGTGGATGAAGTTTGTGGATTATTTAAGCTTGCAGGTGTACCCGGATATGTTGTTAAGAAGAAGGTCTTACCTTTATCTTTGAAGGGAGATGCATCGACATGGTATAGGCTATGTGATGATATGGGGTCTTGGAATTAAAAAAGGTTGAAATTGGAATTTCATCAGAAGTTTTATCCTATGCATCTTGTTCATCGTGATCACAATTATATATATATAATTTTTGGCCTCGCGAAGGAGAAAGCATCGCTCAAGCTTGGGGGAGGCTTAAATCAATGTTATATTCATGCCCCAATCATGAGCTCTCAAGGGAAATGATTATTCAAAAAATTTATGCTCGGCTTTCTGATAGCAATCGCACCATGCTTGATACTTCTTGTGCTGGCTCTTTTATGATGAAGACTATTGAATTCAAATGAGATTTATTGGAAAGAATTAAATGCAACTCTGAAGATTGGGACCTCGACAAAGGTAAGGAGTCAGGTATGACACCTAGTTTTGATTGTGTTAAATCTTTTATGGATACCGATGTTTTCCGTAAATGTAGCACTAAATATGGACTTGACTCTGAGATAGTAGCTTCTATCTGTGAATCTTTTACTACTTATGTTGATCTCCCCAAGGAGAAGTGGTTTAAATATCATCCTCCCATAGAAGTAAAAGTAGCTGCACCTATTAAAGTTGAATAAAAGATTGTCACTTATAATGATCGTATTGTTCCTACTTCTTATGCTGAGAAACCACCTTTTTCCTGTTAGGATAAAGGATCATGCTAAAGCTTTAACTGTGGTTCGTAAAAGCAATATTAAAACTTATACACCTCATGAGCAAATTAAAGTTGAACCTGATATTGCTATTGTTAAAGATCTCTTGTCTGATAATATTGATGGGCATGTTATTCATTTACTTGATGAGACTGCTAGAATTGCTAAACCTTGTGGTAAAGATAAAAACAGACCGGTGGTAGGCATGCCTGTTATGTCTGTTAAAATAGGAGATCATTGTTATCATGGCTTATGTGATATGGGTGCTAGTGCTAGCGCAATACCTTATTCCTTATACAAAGAAATTATGCATGATATTGCACCTGCTGAGATAGAAGATATTGATGTCACAATTAAACTTGCCAATAGAGATACTATTTCACCAATGGGAATTGTTAGAGATGTTGAAGTCTTTTGTGGGAGAACTAAATATCATGCTGATTTTCTTGTTCTTGGTTCCCCACAAGATAGCTTTTGTCCAATTATATTTGGTAGACCCTTCTTAAACACTGTTAATGCTACCATAGATTGCAAAAGGGATGTTGTTACTATCGGTTTAGATGATATGACTCATGAATTTAATTTCTCTAAATTTAGTATACAACACCGTGAAGAAGAATTACCTAGTAAGGATGAAATTATTGGTCTTGCTTCTATTGCTGTACCTCCTAGTGATCCTTTAGAACAATATTTGCTGGACCATGAAAATGACATGTTTATGAATGAAAGAAGGGAAATAGATGAAGTATTCTTTAAACAGGAACCTATTCTGAAACACAATTTGCCTGTTAAAATCCTAGGGGATCCTCCTCCACCCAAGGGTGATCCTGTGTTTGAGCTTAAACCGTTACCTGATACTCTTAAATATGCTTATCTTGATGAGAAAAAGATATATCATGTTATTATTAGTGCTAACCTTTTAGAGCATGAGGAGGAGAGATTATTGAAAACTCTGAAGAAGCACTGTGCTGCTATTGGTATACTCTTGATGATCTTAAGGGCATTAGTCCCACTCTATGTCAACATAAAATTAATTTGGAAGAAGATACTTAACCAGTTCGTGATCATCAACGATGGCTGAATCCTAAAATGAAAGAAGTGGTAAGAAAGGAAATACTAAAGCTCCATGAGGCAGGTATAATCTATCCCGTTGCTGATAGTCAGTGGGTAAGTCCTGTCCATTGTGTCCCTAAGAAGGGACGTATTACTGTTGTTCCTAATGATAAAGATGAATTGATCCCTCAAAGAATTATTACAGGTTATATAATGGTAATTGATTTCCGCAAATTAAATAAGGCAACTAAAAAGGATCATTACCCCTTACCTTTTATCGATCAAATGCTAGAAACACTATCCAAACATACACATTTTTGTTTTCTAGATGGTTATTCTGGTTTCTCTCAAATACCTGTGCCAGCCAAAGATCAATCAAAGACTACTTTTACTTACCCTTTTGGTACTTTTGCTTATAGACTTATGCCTTTTGGTCTATGTAATGCACCTGCTACCTTTAAAAGATGCATGATGGTTATATTCTCTGACTTTTGTGAAAAGATTTGTGAGGTTTTCATGGATGATTTCTCCGTCTATGGATCTTCTTTTGATGATTTCTTGAGCAACCTTGATCGAGTTTTGCAGAGATGTGAAGAAACTAATCTTGTCTTGAATTGGGAAAAGTGCCACTTTATGGTTAATGAAGGTATTGTCTTGGGGCATAAAGTTTCTGAAAGAGGTATTGAGGTTGATGAAGCCAAGGTTGATGCTATTGAAAAGATGCCATGTCCCAAGGAAATCAAAGGTATAAGAAGTTTCCTTGGTCACGCCGGATTTTATAGGAGGTTCATTAAGGACTTGTCAAAAATTTCTCGGCCCTTGACTAATTTATTAAAAAAATATACCATTTGTTTTTGATGATGATTGTGTAGAAGCATTTGAAATACTTAAGAAAGCATTGATCTCTGCACCTATCATTCAGCCACCTGATTGGAATTTACCCTCTGAAATTATGTGTGACGCCAGTAATTATGCTGTAGGTGCTGTTCTAGGGCAAAGAGTTGATAAGAAATTAAATGTTATTCAATATGCTAGTAAGACCCTAGACAATGCTCAAAGAAATTATGCTACTACTGAAAAAGAATTTTTAGCAGTTGTATTTGCTTGTGATAAGTTCAGACCTTATATTGTTGAATCTAAAGTAACTATTCACACTAATCATGCTGCTATTAAATATCTTATGGAAAAGGAAGATGCTAAACCTAGACTTATTAGATGGGTTCTCTTGCTACAAGAATTTGACTTACATATTGTTGATAGAAAGGGAATTGAGAACCCCATTGCAGACAACTTGTCTAGGTTAGCAAATGTGCTTGAAGACCCACTTCCTATTGATGATAGCTTTCCTGATGAGTAATTAAATGTCATAAATGCCTCTCATACTACTCCATGGTATGCTGATTATGCTAATTACATTGTTGCTAAGTTTATACCACCTAGTTTCACATACCAGCAAAAGAAAAAGTTCTTCTATGGTTTGAGGCATTACTTTTGGGATGACCCACATCTTTATAAAGAAGGAGTAGATGGTGTTATTAGACGTTGTGTACCTGAGCATGAACAGGAACAGATCCTACACAAGTGTCACTCCGAAGCTTATGGAGGACACCATGCTGGAGATAGAACTGCACATAAGGTATTGCAATCTGGTTTTTATTGGCCTACTCTCTTCAAGGATGCTCATAAGTTTGTCTTATCTTGTGATGAATGTCAAAGAATTGGTAATATTAGTAGACGTCAAGAAATGCCTATGAACTATTCACTTGTTATTGAACCATTTGATGTTTGGGGCTTTGACTATATGGGACCTTTTCCTTCCTCTAATGGATATACACATATTTTAGTTGCTGTTGATTACGTTACTAAGTGGGTAGAAGCTATTCCAACTAGTAGTGATGATCATAACACTTCTAATAAAATGCTTAAAGAAGATATTTTTCCAAGATTTGGAGTCCCTAGATATTTAATGACTGGTGGTGGTTCACATTTTATTCATGGTGCTTTCCGTAAAATGCTTGCTAAATATGATGTTAATCATAGAATTGCATCTCCTTATCACCCACAGTCTAGTGGTCAAGTAGAATTGAGTAATAGAGAGCTCAAATTAATTTTGCAGAAGACTGTTAATAGATCTAGAAAGAATTGGTCCAAGAAACTTGATGATGCATTATGGGCCTATAGAACTGCATATAAAAATCCTATGGGTATGTCTCCGTATAAAATGGTTTATGGAAAAGCATGTCACTTACCTCTCGAACTAGAACACAAGGCATATTGGGTTATTAAAGAGCTCAATTATGATTTTAAACTTGCCGGTGAGAAGAGGTTATTTGATATTAGCTCATTCGATGAATGGAGAACCCAAGCCTATGAAAATGCCAAGTTGTTTAAAGAAAAAGTTAAAAGATGGCATGATAAAAGGATACAAAAGCGTGAGTTTAATGTAGGTGACTATGTATTGTTATACAACTCTCGTTTAAGATTTTTTGCAGGAAAACTTCTCTCTAAATGGGAAGGTCCTTACGTTATGGAGGAGATCTATCGTTCCGGTGCCATAAAAATCAACAACTTAGAAGGCACAAATCCGAAGGTGGTGAACGGTCAAAGAATCAGACATTATATCTCAGGTAATCCCATAAATGTTGAAACCAATGTTATTGAAACCGTAACCCCGGAGGAATACATAAGGGACACTTTCCAAAATGTTCCAGACTCCGAAAAGGAATAGGTATGTGGTACGGTAAGTAAACCGACTCCAATACAGTTTTTAAGGCAATATTTCTCCGTTTTGGAATATTTAGAAAAATAGAAAAATAAGAAGTAGTCCGGGAAGGACACAAGGGTGGAAGGCGCGCCCTACCCCCCTGGGCGCGCCATACCCCCTGGGCATGCCCCCTACCTCATGGGCACCTCGTGTGCTTTCCAGACTCTGTTTTCTTACACGACACGTATTTTGGTCGGTAAAAATTCATTATATAATCTCTCGGAGGTTTTGACTCCCGTACCACACAATTATCTTCTGTCTTTGTTTCGAGTTGTTTTCTGTCATGGTGGTCAAGGCCAGGCACTATGTCGTCTCCCTCCTCCTCCAACCATGAGAGCAACGATGCTTGGCTAATGAAGATAGAGCTGAAGAGAGAAGAACCCATGGAGATCAACAAGGATGAAGGGATCAAGAAGGCCATGGAGGACCAAGTTTCGGCAACAAAAGACACCCTTCAACTTGATCACAATCTTCTTACCCCAACAAAGATCGAAGCTTTCAAGATGATTGAGTTAGCTCGTATACAAAATAAGTATCTCACACGTGAAAATATTTTGTTGAAGGAGCATATCATCACACTCAAGGGCATTAACCGCAAGTTAGAAGACCTCCTACGCTCGATGTGCGACTATCCATCATCAACAAGTCCACCTTCTTCACCAAAAAATGAGACATAATCACATGGGTATGGACACTCCCCTTGGCAACTGCCAAGCTTGGGGGAGTGCCCTGGTATCGTATCACCATCACTTTTATCTTTACCATTTTTCTTAGTTCGATCCTTTTGGTAATATCTTGATCTAGTAGAATAAAAGTTCTTAATATGATCTAGTTGTGAGTTTTGCTTTATAATCCTTCTATGTAATCGAGTCCGTGAGTTATATAATAAAGATTAGTGTTGAGTCAAGGGCTTGATTCTTTTGCCATGATCCTAAGTGAATAAAAGAAAAGAGAAAGAAATAAAAAGAAACAAAGAGATCATGTGAGTCTTATGGAGAGTAATGAGCTCACATAGAAAAAGTATGATGAATAAAAGTTGTTGAGAGTTGACAAACATAGTTTTGGTCATCGTTGCAATTAATAGGAAGTAATAAAGAAAGAGAGGTCTCCACATATAGATATACTATCTTGGACATCTTTTATGATTGTGAGCACTCATTAAAATATGACATGCTAAAGAGTTGATGTTGGACAAGGAAGACAACATAATGGGTTATGTTTTCTAACATCTGAGGTAAATTATATTGTCATGGATCATCCAACATGGTTGAGCTTGCCTTTCCCCCTCATGCTAGCCAAATTCATCGCACCAAGTAGAGATACTACTTGTGCTTCCAAATACCCTTAAACCAGTTTTGCCATGAGAGTACACTATACCTACCTATGGATTGAGTAAGATCCTCTAAGTAAGTTGTCATCGGTGCAAGCAATAAAAATTGCTCTCTAAATATGTATGACTTATTAGTGTGGGAGAAAATAAGCTTTATACTATCGTGTGATATGGAAGAAATAAAAGCGACAGACTGCATAATAAAGGTCCATATCACAAGTGGCAATATAAAGTGACATTCTCTTGCACTAAGATTTTGTGCATCAAACCATAAAAGCGCATGACAACCTCTGCTTCCCTCTGCGAAGGGCCTATCTTTTACTTTTACCTCCTACCTTGCATAAGAGTCATGGTGATCTTCACCCTTCCTTTTTACATTTTATCCTTTGGCAAGCACAATATGTTGGAAAGATCCTGATATATATGGCTAATTGGATGTGAGTTTTCATGAACTATTATTGTTGACATTACCCTTGAGGTAAAGCATTGGGAGGCAAAACTATAAGCCCCCATCTTTCTCTTTGTCCGATTAAAACTCCATACCCATAAGTATTGCGTGAGTGTTAGCAATTGTGAAAGACTATATGATAGTTGAGTATGTGGACTTGCTGAAAAGCTCTTATATGTTGACTCTTTCCTATGTTATGATAAATTGCAATTGCTCCAATGACTGAGATTATAGTTTGTTAGTTGTCAATAAAGTTTATGATTCATACTGGAAATTGTGATTGAATTAATACCCTAGAATAAGAAATTATATGACAAGAATTACATAAGTTGATGTTCTAAGAATGATCATGATGCCCTCATGTCCGTATTTTATTTTATCAACACCTCTATCTCTAAACATGTGGACATATTTTTCGATTTCGGCTTTCGCTTGAGGACAAGCGAGGTCTAAGCTTGGGGGAGTTGATACGTCCATTTTGCATCATGCTTTTATATCGATATTTATTGCATTATGGGCTATTATTACACATTTATGTCACAATACTTATGCCTATTCTCTCTTATTTTACAAGGTTTACCTAAAGAGGGAGAATGCCGGCAGCTGGGATTCTGGGCTGGAAAAGGAGCAAATATTAGAGACCTATTCTGCACAGCTCCAAAAGTCCTGAAACTTCACGGAAGACATTTTCAAAATATATAAAAAATACTCAGCGGAAGAAATTCACCAGGGGGCCACACCCTGCCCATGAGGGTGGGGGTGCGCCCTACCCCCCTGGGCGCGCCCCCTACCTCGTGGGCCCCCTAGTGGCCCTCTGGTGGCCATCTTCTGCTATATGAAGTCTTTCGATGGGAAAAAAATAAGAAGCCATCTTCTCGGACGAAACTCCGCCGCCACGAGGCGGAAGCAATCTAGGGCTCCGGCAGAGCTGTTCTGCCCGGGAAACTTCCCTCACGGAGGGGGAAATCATCGCCATCGTCATCATCAACGCTCCTCTCATCGGGAGAGGGCAATCTCCATCAACATCTTCATCAACACCATCTCCTCTCAAAACCCTAGTTCATCTCTTGTATCCAATTCTCGTCTCCAAGTCCGGGATTGGTGCTAGTAGGTTGCTAGTAGTGTTAATTACTCCTTGTAGTTGATGCTAGTTGGTTTATTTGGTGGAATATCATATGTTCAGATCCTATATGCATATTAATACCCCACTGATTATGAACATGTTTATGCTTTTTGAGTATTTACGTTTGCTCCTGAGGACATGGGAGAAGTCTTGCTATTAGTAGTCATGTGAATTTGGTATTCGTTCGATATTTTGATGAGATGTATGTTGTCTCTCCTCTAGTGGTGTTATGTGAACGTCGACTACATGACACTTCACCATTATTTGGGCCTAGAGGAAGGCATTGGGAAGTAATAAGTAGATGATGGGTTGCTAGAGTGACAGAAGCTTAAACCCTAGTTTATGCGTTGCTTCGTAGGGGGCTGATTTGGATCCATATGTTTCATGCTATGGTTAGGTTTACCTTAATACTTTTGTTGTAGTTGTGGATGCTTGCAATAGAGGTTAATCATAAGTGGGATGCTTGTCCAAGTAAGGACAGTACCCAAGCACCGGTCCACCCACATACCAAATTATCAAAGTACCGAACGCAAATCATATGAGCGTGATGAAAACTAGCTTGACGATATTCCCATGTGTCCTCGGGAGCGCTTTTCTCTATATAAGAGTTTGTCCAGGCTTGTCCTTTGCTACAAAAAGGATTGGGCCACCTTGCTGCACCTTATTTACTTTTGTTACTTGTTGCTCATTACAAATTATCCTATCACAAAACTATCTGTTACCACTTGTTTCAGTACTTGCAGAGAATACCTTGCTGGAAACCGCTTATCATTTCCTTCTACTCCTCGTTGGGTTTGACACTCTTACTTATCGAAAGGACTATGATAGATCCCCTATACTTGTGGGTCATCAAGCGCTGCCTCCTCATCGGTGACCCTCCTTCACGCTGCTCGGCCTCGTCTATCCAGGCAGGTAATCCACACCCGACCCCCATCATCCTCCTCCTTCCAAATCCCACATGCCCTGACCGCCGGCGTGAGCGTGACACCTTCCACCCAAATCA
>NC_057794.1:132972545-132986956 GCF_018294505.1 Triticum aestivum
AAGCGCTGCCCTAAGCCATGCTGCACGCAGTATAGCCAGGATCTCAAGGAGCATTTGGCAGCGAAGAAGCAAATCGCGGCCGCGCCGCGAATGAGGTCGCGATGGCTGCCATTCGTGTCGACCACCAGATCTTGCAGGAGCACCTTGCCATTTGCTATTGGGGAACTTATTAATTTCAAAAAAATCCTACGCACATGCAATATCATGGTTATGCATAGCAACGAGAGGGGAGAGTATGTCTACATACCCTCGTAGACCGAAAGCGGGAGCGTTTATCAACGCGGTTGATGTAGTCGTACACCTTCATGATCCATCCCGATCAAGTACCGAACGTACGGCGCCTTCGCATTCAACAAACGTTCAGCTCGATGACATCCTCTCCTTATCGATCCAGCAAGAGGGGCGAAGTAGTAGATGATTTCCGGCAGCACGACAGCGTAGTGACGGTGTTGGTGAAGAACAATCTCCGCAGGGCTTCGCCTAAGCACTACAAAAAACTATTGTGGAGGATAAACTAGAGGGGACGGGGTTGCGGCACACGGCTTGGTGTCTCTTGATGTGTCCTGGGTGCTAGCCCTACCCCTCTATTTATATGTTGAGCCTTGGGGTCGAAACTTGGAGTAAAAGCCTCCACAAAGTCGGTTTCACCCGAAAGGCAAGAGTCCTTCTCAGACTCCAGGGCCAGACGTCAGGGTTTCCGGTGTCTGGACCCAGACGCCAGGGACCCTGGCGTCTAGCCTCTGGAATCCGCAAAACTTCCTTTTGCGCTTTCCAAAAACCTTGTGGGCATTCCCCTTTGGCCCAAATAAAGTGTTCTCGTACCCAAACATTTCGGGAAACATCCGGAACCCCTTCCGATGAATTCCGGAACCCTTCCGGAGACCAAACACTATTATCCCACATATCAACCTTTATATCCGAACCATTCCGGAGTTCCTCGTCATTTCCGTGATCTTATCCGGAACTCCGAACAACAATCGGTTACCAACATACATAACTCATAAATATTATATCGTCAACGAACGTTAAGCATGCAGACCCTACGGGTTCGAGAACTATGTAGACATGACCAAGACACTTCTCTGGTCAATAACCAATAGCGGAACCTGGATGCCCATATTGGCTCCTACATATTCTACGAAGATCTTTATCGGTCGAACCGCATAACAATATACGTTGTTCCCTTTGTCATCGGTATGTTATGTGCCCGAGATTCGACCGTCGGTATCTCAATACCTAGTTCAATCTCGTTACTGGCAAGTCTCTTTACTCATTTTGTAATGCATCATCAGGCAACTAACTCATTAGTTACATTGCTTGCAAGGCTTATAGTGATGTGCATTGCAGAGATGGCCCAGAGATACCTCTCCGACAATCAGAGTGACAAATCTTAATCTCGATCTATGCCAACTAAACACGTACCATCAGAGTCACCTGTAGAGCATCTTTATAATCACCCGGTTATGTTGTGACGTTTGTTAGAACACAAAGTGTTCCTCCGGTAATCGGGAGTTGCATAATCTCATAGTCATAGGAACATGTATAAGTCATGAAGAAAGCAATAGCAGTAAACTAAAATGATCAAGTGCTAAGCTAACTGAATGGGTCAAATCAATCACATCATTCTCCTAATGATGTGATCCCGTTTATCAAATGACAACTCATGTCTATGGTTAGGAAACATGACCATCTTTGATCAACGAGCTAGTTAAGTAGAGGCATACTAGTGACACTCTGTTTGTCTATGTATTCACACATGTATTATGTTTCCGGTTAATACAATTCTAGCATGAATAATAAACATTTATCATGAAATAAGGAAATAAATAATAACTTCATTATTGCCTCTAGGGCATATTTCCTTCAGTGTCTCACTTGCACTAGAGTCAATAATCTAGATTACACAGTAATGATTCTAACACCCATGGAGCCTTGGTGCTGATCATGTTTTGCTCGTGAGAGGTGCCTAGTCAATGGGTATGCAACATTCAGATCCGTATGTATCTTGCAAATCTCTATGTCTCCCACCTGGACTTGATCACGAATGGAATTGAAGCATCTCTTGATGTGTTTGGTTCTCTTGTGAAATCTGGATTCCTTTGCCAAGGCAAATGCACCAGTATTGTCACAAAAGATTTCCATTGGACCCGATGCACTAGGTATGACACCTAGATCGGATATGAACTCCTTCATCCAGACTCCTTCATTTGCTGCTTCCGAAGCATCTATTTACTCCGCTTCACACGTAGATCCCGCCATGACGCTTTGTTTAGAACTGCTCCAACTGACAGCTCCACCGTTCAATATAAACATGTATCAGGTATGCGATTTAGAACGTCTGGATCAGTGCCAAATCTTGCATCGACGTAACCATTTACGACAATCTCTTTGTCACCTCCATAAACGAGAAACATATCCTTAGTCGTTTTCAGGTATTTCAGGATGTTCTTGACTGATGTCCAGTGATCCACTCCTGGATTACTTTGGTACCTCCCTGCTAAACTAATAGCAAGGCACACATCAGGTCTGGTACACAGCATTGCATACATGATACAGCTTATGGCTGAAGCATAGGGAACACTTTTCATTTTCTCTCTATCTTCTGCAGTGGTCGGGCATTGAGTCTTACTCAACTTCACACCTTGTAACACAGGGAAGAACCCTTTCTTAGCTTGATCCATTTTGAACTTCTTCAAAACTTTATCAAGGTATGTGCTTTGTGAAAGTCCAATTAAGCGTCTTGATCTATCTCTATAGATATTGATGCCCAATATATAAGCAGCTTCACCGAGGTCTTTCATTGAAAAACTCTTATTCAAGTATCCTTTTATGCTATCCATAAATTCTATATCATTTCCAATCAATAATATGCCATCCACATATAATATTAGAAATGCTATAGAGCTCCCACTCACTTTCTTGTAAATACAAGCTTATCCAAAAGTCTGTATAAAACCATATGCTTTGATCACACTATCAAAACGTTTATTCGAACTCCGAGAGGCTTGCACCAGTCCATAAATGGATCACTGGAGCTTGCACACTTTGTTAGCACCATTTGGATCGATAAAATCTTCAGGTTGCATCATATACAACTCTTCTTCCAGAAATCCATTCAGGAATGCAGTCTTTACATCCATTTGCCAAATTTCATAATCATAAAATGCGGCAATTGCTAACATGATTCGGACGGACTTAAGCATCTCTACGGGTGAGAAGGTCTCATCATAGTCAACTCCTTGAACTTGTCGAATACCTTTCACAACAAGTCGAGCTTTGTAGGCAGTAACATTACCGTCGGCGTCAGTCTTCTTCTTGAAGATCCATTTATTCTCGATGGCTTGCCGATCATCGGGCAAGTCAACCAAAGTCCACACTTTGTTCTCATACATGGATCCCATCTCAGATTTCATGGCCTCAAGCCATTTTGCGGAACCTGGGCTCATCATCGCTTCCTCATAGTTCGTAGGTTCGTCATGCTCAAGTAACATGACCTCCAGAACAGGATTACCGTACCACTCTAGTGCGGATCTTACTCTGGTTGACCTACGAGGTTCGGTAGCAACTTGATCTGAAGTTTCATGCTCATCATCATTGGCTTCCTCACTAATTGGTGTAGGTGTCACAGGAACCGATTTCTATGATGGACTACTTTCCAATAAGGGAGCAGGTACAGTTACCTCATCAAGTTCTACTTTCCTCCCACTCACTTCTTTCGAGAGAAACTCCCTCTCTAGAAAGGATCCATTCTTAGCAACAAATGTCTTGCCTTCGGATCTGTGATAGAAGGTGTACCCAATAGTCTCCTTTGGGTATCATATGAAGACACATTTCTCTTATTTGGGTTCGAGCTTATCAGGTTGAAGCTTTTTCAGATAAGCATCGCAGCCCCAAACTTTAATAAATGGCAACTTTGGTTTCCTACCAAACCATAGTTCATAAGGCGTCGTCTCAACGGATTTAGATGGTGCCCTATTTAATGTGAATGCAGTTGTCTCTAAAGTGTAACCCCAAAACGATAGCGGTAAATCAGTAAGAGACATCATAGATCGCACTATATCTAGTAAAGTACGATTACGACGTTCAGACACACCATTACGCTGTGGTGTTCCGTGTGGCGTGAGTTGCGAAACTATTTTGCATTGTTTCAAATGAAGACCAAACTCATAACTCAAATATACTTCTCCACGATCAGATCGTAGAAACTTTATTTTCTTGTTACGATGATTTTCCACTTCACTCTGAAATTCTTTGAACTTTTCAAATGTTTCAGGCTTATGTTTCGTCAAGTAGATATACCCATATCTGCTCAAATCATCTATGAAGGTGAGAAAATAACGATACCTGCCACGAGCCTCAATATTCATCGGACCACATACATTAGTATGTATGATTTCCAACAAACCTATTGCTCGCTCCATAGTTCCGAAGAACGGCGTTTTAGTCATCATGCCCATGAGGCACGGTTCACAACTACCAAGTGATTCATAATCAAGTGATTCCAAAAGTCCATCAGAATGGAGTTTCTTCATGCGCTTTACACCAATATGACCTGAACGATAGTGCCACAAATAAGTTGCACTATCATTATCAACTCTGCATCTTTTAGCTTCAATATTATGAATATGTGTATCACTACTATCGAGATTCATTAAAAATAGACCACTCTTCAAGGGTGCATGACCATAAAAGATATTAATCATATAAATAGAACAACCATCATTCTCTGATTTAAATGAATAACCATCTCGCACCAAACAAGATCCAGATATAATGTTCATGCTCAACGCTAGCACCAAATAACAATTATTCAGGTCTAATACTAATCCCGAAGGTAGATGTAGAGGTAGCGTGCCGACGGCGATCACATCGGCTTTGGAACCATTTCCCACGTGCATCATCACCTTGTCCTTAGCCAATCTTCGCTTAATCCGTAGTCCCTGTTTCGAGTTGCAAATATTAGCAATAGAACAAGTATCAAATACCCAGGTGCTACTGCGAGCTTTAGTAAGGTACACATCAATAACATGTATAGCACACATACCTTTGTTAACCTTGCCATCCTTCTTATCCGCCACATACTTGGGTCAGTTCCACTTCCAGTGACTAGTCCCTTTGCAGTAGAAGCACTCAGTCTCAGGCTTAGGTCCAGACTTGGGTTTCTTCTCTTGAGCAGCAACTTGTTTGTCGTTCTTCTTGAAGTTCCCTTTCTTCTTCCCTTTACCTTTTTTCTTGAAACCGGTGGTCTTGTTGACCATCAACACTTGATGCTCCTTCTTGATTTCTACCTCCGCAGCTTTTAGCATTGCGAAGAGCTCGGGAATCATCTT
Source organism: Triticum aestivum (assembly GCF_018294505.1). Lineage (NCBI taxonomy): Eukaryota > Viridiplantae > Streptophyta > Magnoliopsida > Poales > Poaceae > Triticum > Triticum aestivum. The sequence continues at coordinate 132,977,876 of NC_057794.1, forward strand.
ATCCATCCCTTGCATGTTATAGTTCATTATGAAGCTCTTGTAGCTTGGTGGCAGTGATTGAAGAACTCTCTCAATGACACTATCAACAGGAAGATTAACTCCCAGTTGAGTCAAGTGGTTATGGTACCCAGACATTTTGAGTATATGTTCACTGACGAAACTATTCTCCTCCATCTTGTAGCTGTAGAACTTATTGGAGACTTCATATCTCTCAATCTGGGCATTTTCTTGAAATATTAACTTCAACTCCTGGAACATCTCGTATGCTCCATGACATTCAAAATGTCGTTGAAGTCCCGGTTCTAAGCCGTAAAGCATGGCATACTGAACTATCGAGTAGTCATCAGCTTTGCTCTGCCAGACGTTCATAACATCTGGCGTTGCTCCTGTAGCGGGTTTGGCACCTAGCGGTGCTTCCAGGACGTAATTCTTCTGTGCAGCAATGATGATAATCCTGAAGTTACGGACCCAGTCCGTGTAATTGCTACCATCATCTTTCAACTTTGCTTTCTCAAGGAATGCATTAAGATTCAACGGAACAACAGCACGTGCCATCTATCTACAACAACATAGACAAGAAAAATACTATCAGGTACTAAGTTCATGATAAATTAAAGTTCAATTAATCATATTTAAGAACTCCCACTTAGATAGACATCCATCTAATCATCTAAGTGATTACGTGATCCAAATCAACTAAACCATGACCGATCATCACGTGAAATGGAGTAGTTTTCAATGGTGAACATCACTATGTTGATCATATCTACTATATGATTCACGCTTGACCTTTTGGTCTCAGTGTTCCCACGCCATATCTGCATATGCTAGGCTCGTCAAGTTTAACCCGAGTATTTCTACGTGTGCAAAACTGGCTTGCACCCGTTGTATGTGAACATAGAGCTTATCACACCTGATCATCACGTGGTGTCTCGGCACGACGAACTTTGGCAACGGTGCATACTCAGGGAGAACACTTGTACCTTGAAATTTAGTGAGAGATCATCTTATAATGCTACCGTCAATCAAGAAGAATAAGATGCATAAAGGATAAACATCACATGCAATCAATATAAGTGATATGATATGGCCATCATCATCTTGTGCCTGTGATCTCCATCTCCAAAGCACCGTCATGATCACCATCGTCACCAGCGCGACACCTTGATCTCCATCGTAGCATCGTTGTCGTCTCGCCAACTATTGCTTCTACGACTATCGCTACCGCTTAGTGATAAAGTAAAGCAATTACATGGCGATTGCATTGCATACAATAAAGCGACAACCATATGGCTCCTGCCAGTTGCCGATAACTCTGTTACAAAACATGATCATCTCATACAATAAAATATAGCATCATGCCTTGACCATATCACATCACAACATGCCCTGCAAAAACAAGTTAGACGCCCTCTACTTTGTTGTTGCAAGTTTTACATGGCTGCTACGGCTGAGCAAGAACCATTCTTACCTACGCATCAAAACCACAACGATATTTCGTCAAGTTAGTGATGCTTTAACCTTCAACAAGGACCGGGCGTAGTCACACTTGGTTCAACTAAAGCACATCGATAGAACCAGTCTCGCGTAAGCGTACGCGTAATGTCGGTCCGGGCCGCTTCATCCAACAATACCGCCGAACCAAAGTATGGCATGCTGGTAAGCAGTATGACTTGTATCGCCCACAACTCACTTGTGTTCTACTCGTGCATATAACATCTACGCATAAACCTGGCTCTGATACCACTGTTGGGGAACATAGTAATTTCAAAAAAAATCTTACGCACACGCAAGATCATGGTGATGCATAGCAACGAGAGGGGAGAGTATGTATACGTACCCTCGTAGACAGAAAGCAGAAGCATTTATCAATGCGTTTGATGTAGTCGTACACCTTCACGATTCATCCCAATCAAGTAACGAACGTACGGCACCTCCGCGTTCAGCACACGTTCAGCTCGATGACGTCCTCGCCTTCTCGATCCAGCAAGAGGGGCGAAGTAGTAGATGAGTTCCGGCAGCACGACGGCGTAGTGACGGTGTTGGTGAAGAACAATCTCCGCAGGGCTTCGCCTAAGCACTATGAAAACTATTACGGAGGATAAACTAGAGGGGACGGGGTTGCTGGCACACGGCTTGGTGTTTCTTGATGTGTCTTGGGTGCTAGCCCTACCCCTCTATTTATATGTTGAGCCTTGGGGTCGAAACTTGGAGCAAAAGCCTCCACAAAGTCGGTTTCACCCGAAAGGCAAGAGTCCTTCTCGGACTCCAGGGCCAGACGCCAGGGTTTACAGCGTCTGGACCCAGACGCCAGGGACCCTGGCGTCTGGCCTCTGGACTCCGCAAAACTTCCTTTTGCGCTTTCCAAAAACCTTGTGGTCTTTCCCCTTTGGCCCAAATAAAGTGTTCTCGTACCCAAACATTTCGGGAAACATCCGGAACCCCTTTCGGTGAATTCCGGAACCCTTCCAGAGACCAAACACTATTATCCCATATATCAAACTTTATCTCCGGACCATTCTGAAGTTCCTCGTCATGTCCGTGATCTTATCCGGAACTCCGAACAACATTCGGTTACCAACATACATAACTCATAAATACTATATCGTCAATGAACGTTAAGCATGCGGACCCTACGGGTTCGAGAACTATGTAGACATGACCGAGACACTTCTCTGGTCAATAACTAATACGTCTCCAACGTATCTATAATTTTTGATTGCTCCATGCTATATTATCTACTGTTTTGGATGTTTATGGGCTTTATTATACACTTTTATATCATTTTCGGGACTAACCTATTAACCAGAGCCCAGTGCCAGTTTCTGTTTTTACCTTGTTTTAGGGTTTCGAAGAAAAGGAAAATCAAACGGAGTCCAATTGACCTGAAACTTCACGGAACTCATTTTTGGAAGGAAAGAAACCCAGAAGACTTGAAGTGCAATAACCAATAGCAGAACCTGGATGCCCATATTGGCTCCTACATATTTTACGAAGATCTTTATCAGCCGAACCGCATAACAATATACGTTGTTCCCTTTGTCATCGGTATGTTACTTGTCCGAGATTCTATTGTTGGTGTCTCAATACCTAGTTCAATCTCATTACCGGCAAGTCTCTTTACTCGTTCCATAATGCATCATCACGCAACTAACTCATTAGTTACATTGCTTGCAAGGCTTATAGTGATGTGCATTACCGAGAGGGCCCAGAGATACCTCTCCGACAATCGGAGTGACAAATCCTAATCTCGATCTATGCCAACTCAACAAGTACCATCGGAGACACCTGTGGAGCACCTTTATAATCACCCAGTTACGTTGTGACGTTTGGTAGCACATAAAGTGTTCCTCCAGTAATCGGGAGTTGCATAATCTCATAGTCATAGGAACATGTATAAGTCATGAAGAAAGCAATAGCAGTAAACTAAAACGATCATGTGCTAAGCTAACGGAATGGGTCAAGTCAATCACATCATTCTCCTAATGATGTGATCCCGTTTATCAAATGACAACTCATGTCTATGGTTAGGAAACATAACCATCTTTGATCAACGAGCTAGTCAAGTAGAGGCATACTAGTGACACTCTGTTTGTCTATGTATTCACACATGTATTATGTTTCCGGTTAATACAATTCTAGCATGAATAATAAACATTTATCATGAAATAAGGAAATAAATAATAACTTTATTATTGCCTCTAGGACATATTTCCTTCATTTGCTAGCTACGCCAGTTAAACATGCTCGGTTTACTCGTTGCGTGTGCTACTCCTGCCTTTCCTTCACAAATTCTAGTGAATTGTGCTATCTAATTTTACCATGCAATCTGTTTCTCTAGTGTATATGTTATATATGTCGTGCAGTGTGGTGCTCACTTATTAACTGTTTTGTTAATTAGTTGTCATCTTTAGTTAACTGTTTGGTTCAATTCTGCAAATGTGATGTTCAATTCTTTAGGCTACAATTTTGTATTGTCTACCATGTGAGAAATAAATCGAATTTGTCTTTACAAAATACATGAGAAACGAATATAATTGCTATATTTCCAAGTTGTCAAGCATGCTTGGTTTGGTTATACATTGTGCAATGTGGTGCTCAGTTAACATTTGGTTCATTTGTGTTGTGGTGTTTAGTTAACTGTTTGGCTCAATTCTGCAATGCGATGTTCAATAGTTGTGGGTGCATTCTGTTATTGTATACCATGTGAGGAATAAGTTGAATTTGGTTGTAGTAAATATATCAGAAACAAATACAATTGCTACAATTGGATGTAGTTAACTGTTTGGTTAACTGTCTGATCTTCTATTAGGAGTATGTTATATTATGCAATGTGGTGCTCAGTTAATGTTTGGTTCATTTGTTGTGGTGTTTAGTTAACTGCTTGGTTCAATTCTGCAATGCGGTGTTCAATTGTCGTGGGTAGAATTTTGTATTGTTGTGCATGTAAGGAATAAATTGGATTTGGTTGCACTTAATACATGAGAAACATATACAAGTGCTATATTTCCTAGTTCTTAATCATGCTTGGTTTGGATAAATGGGTTTTCCATGTGGCTTGAATTAATATGATGAATCCTCAATGTGCTTATTTCTCATCAACATATTTTACTGATAGCATGCGAACCCTTACTTAACCTGATGACTAACTACCGTATATGTGTTGAAGGGAAACAATGGGAAGCACTAAGGTTTACAATCAAGGTTGGCACGTGCATGGTTCGTTGTCTAATAGCACATTATTGTGCAATTGTAGGAACCATCCTAATATTTAGGTTTTTAACAATTTGGTGGTGTACATGTAGATCCTGCTGTCAGAGGTTTTGACCCACTGTTCGACCCTTTTTGCATATGGGGAAATGAGTTGTCCATGAATATCAATCAAATCAAGAAACTCAGAAAGATTGTTAGGATAAAGAAATTAGCAACAAAAAACAACAAGATCTTTGTCTGCACAATGAAGAAGACATCAGTTCACTACAAGATGGTACTAACTATTATACCTTTCCTTTTTTATTCCTTTGCCCCATTTCCAATATAGAGAAGATATTTATGCACGTCCTTGTTTTCAGGCCTTTCCAAAGCAGTTCACTGATGATTACCTCTCAAACCACTTCTATGGTCAGGAGGCGTCAAAGGTTTTCATACAACCCACGGTTCAATATTGAAGTGTTCCTGAAGAGAATGAAGGATGGACGGTCAATCATCCATAGGCACTGGCCTAAAGTTCCAAAGACCTTCAACATGAATGAAGGCTCAATATTTGCCTTCCGCTTCGGCAGTTTTCCATATGAGATGCATCTGTCTATATACTTTCTATGATGCTAATTTTGAAATGTTCTACATGTTGCATGTGAAACTTGGTGTCAGTGCAGTTGTGTAATGGGGTAGCAGAGTGCTGAAGCTATATCATGTTGTACTCTGATGTATTTCAATTATGAAATTCCGCTTCCTTAATATGAAAATGAAATATATTATGTGCTTAATATGAATGTCAATTAGATTAATAAATGGATTATTAATAATAGGGCAATTAGCCTGCTAATGGACAATTAGCCTGCTAATTGGGTTTTGTTATTGCAAATGGTTATTGAAAAAATACCGTGGGCGATGACCTCAGGCAACACACATAGTTTCTAGGAATAAACCGTGTTGGGTCAATGAAAAATCACACACGACTTTCTCTTGAAAACTGTTTACGTTAGGCCACCTTGCGCAACACATAAAAATTGTGTGTGATGGACAGCCTTTGCCACACCGTTTCTTCCACAGACCGTGTGTGATACATTCAATAACGCAAACGATTTAATGGGAAAAATTGTGTGTGATGTACCTGTGAACGGAAATGTTTTCCTTGAAGCGACTGTGTGGGATGTACATATGAACAGAAACGTTTAGCGAGAAATGACTGTGTGGGATGTACTTGCGAACGGAAACAATTTCACCTGTATAATTGTATTTTTTAGCTCTATTGTACGTATTTTCATATGTGAGCGCTTGCCGATCGCACACGACCTCATTTTGCCGAGTGTGTGTGCCAGGAGGGCATATCCTCGACAGTTTCTGGGTCGTGTGGGAAGGACACCCCTATCGCCCACACTCACTAGGCGACGGTTCCAAATGTCGTCGCGGAAAAGGGTTAAAAATTGTTTGTATAGCACCGACGCGTACCAGTGTGGCAACAGATTGTCTTTTTGGGAACCACCAAGGATCGAACCGATCCATGACGCCCCATTGAACTATCTACGGGGCATCATATGCGAGCACCCATGTGAGGTGGATGAAGTAGCGTATGTGGGAATTTCCCAAATTGGTATCACTGATTTTGTAAGAAATGTAGGTGCGTTCAAGTGTACCTGGTAAACCCACTCGTAATTGTTAAATTTTCGGAAACTAATTATAGTTTTTATGGAAACTATTCAACTACTTTAGCGTGGATGTGACGCCCCCGATTTGATCATACACTAATCATACACGCAAACGTGTACGGTCAAGATCAGGGACTCACAGGAAGATATCACAACACAACTCTACAAATAAAATAAGTCATACAAGCATCATATTACAAGCCAGGGGCCTCGAGGGCTCGAATACAAGAGCTCGATCATAGATGAGTCAGTGGAAGCAACAATATCTGAATACAGACATAAATTAAACAAGTTTGCCTTAAGAAGGCTAGCACAAACTGGGATACAGATCGAAAGAGGCGCAGGCCTCCTGCCTGGGATCCTCCTAAACTACTCCTGGTCGTCGTCAGTGGGCTGCACGTAGTAGTAGGCACCTCCCGAGTAGTAGTAGTCGTCATCGACGGTGGTGTCTGGCTCCTGGGCTCCAATGTCTGGTCGCAGCAATCAGGTATAGGAAGGGGGAAAAGGGGGAGTAAAGCAACCATGAGTACTCATCCAAAGTACTCGCAAGCAAGGAGCTACACTACATATGTATGCATTGGTATCAAATGGAATAAGGGTATCATAGGTGGTCTGAACTGTAGAATGCCGGAATAAGAGGGGGATAGCAAGTCCTATCGAAGACTACGCTTCTGGTAACCTCCATCTTGCAGCAGTAGAAGAGAGTAGATGGTAAGTTCACCAAGTAGCAACGTGTAGCATAATCCAACCCGGCGGTCCTCTCCTCGTCGCCTATTAGAGAGCGACCACCGGGTTGTATCTGGCACTTGGAAGGGTGTGTTTTATTAAGTATCCGGTTCTAGTTGTCATAAGGTCAAGGTACAACTCTGGGTCGTCCTTTTACCGAGGGACACGGCTATTCGAATAGATCAACTTCCCTGCAAGGGTGCACCACATTTCCCAACACGCTTGATCCCATTTGGCCGGACACACTTTCCTGGGTCATACCCGGCCTCGGAAGATCAACACGTCGCAACCCTACCTAGGCACAACAGAGAGGTGATCACGCCGGTCAAAATCCTATGGCACAGGGGTCTGGGCCCATCGCCCATTACACCCCTGCATGTTGCGTACGCGGCCGGAGAGCAGACCTAGCAACCTCCATTACAAAGGAAGTTGCATTACGCGGTCCAACCCAGCGCGCGCCGCTCAGTCGCTGACGTCACGAAGGCTTCGGCTGATACCACGACATCGAGTGCCCATAACTGTCCCCGCGTAGATGGTTGGTGCGTATAGGCCCGTGGCCAGACTCAGATCAAATACCAAGATCTCGTTACGTGTGTTATGTATCCGTGAACGCCGACCAGGGCCAGGCCCACCTCTCTCCTGTCGCTCTGCCACAAAGTAACAGTCGGGGGCCATCGAGAACCCAGGCTCACCTCTACCGGGATGGAGCCACCTTCCCCTTCAGCCCCCATCTCCGAACAGTATCATAAGTAATGTAACAGTATAAGTATATATCATATGCCCGTGATCACCTCCTGAAGTGATCATGGCCCAGTAGTATAGCATGGCAGACGGACAAGAGTGTAGGGCCACTGATGATAATCTAGCATCCAATACTAAGCATTTAGGATTGCAGGTAAGGTATCAACAGTTGTAGCAACAATGACAGGCTATGCATCAGAATAGGATTAACGGAAAGCAGTAACATGCTACACTACTCTAATGCAAGTAGTATAGAGGAGAGTAGGCGATATCTAGTGATCAAGGAGGGGGCTTGCCTGGTTGCTCTGGCAAGAGAGAGAGAGAGAGGTCATCAACAGCGTAGTCGTACTGGGTAGCAGCGGCGTCGGTCTCGGTGTCTAGTGAGAGAAGAGGAGGGGGAAGAAACAGTAAATACGGAGCAAACAAAGCATCACAAACCATAACGAGGTAATGCACGGATCTAGGTATGCCCTAACGCGGTATTAGGTCATACTGGCGAAGGGGGGAAACATCCGGGAAAGTATTCCCGGTGTTTCGCGTTTTCGGACACACGGACCGGAGGGGAAAAGTTGTGTGTTCACTATGATAGGGATGTGTGGCGGACGAACGGGCTGCGTATTCGGATTCATCTCGTCGTTCTGAGCAACTTTCATGTAGAAAGTATTTTCATCTGAGCTACGGTTTTTTTATGATTTTCTAATGTTTTAAATCATTTTTAGAATTTTTCTTAATTAATTTAATTCAACATTATCCAGAACAGTACATGCTGACGTCATCATGACGTCAGCATGACGTCAGCAGTCAACAGAGTTGTTGACTGGGTCGCTGATGTGTGGGTCCCACATGTCATTGACTGCTAACTAACCAGGTTAATTAGTTTAGTTAGCAGATTAGTTAAGTTAACTATAGCAGTTAATTAGGTTAATTAGTTTAATTAAACACAATTAGTTATGTTAATTAATTTAATTAATTTATTAATTAAATAATTAATATTTTTATTTATTTATTTATTATTATTTTTAAAATTATTTTTTTTGTTCTGGGGCTGGCCCCACTGGTCATAGGCCCATAGGGGGATAGCGGGCGAGCGGTTAATGGGCGCTGGGCGAAATGGGGCGGGCGACCGCCAGATCGAGCTCGGACGATGCGGGCGCCAGCATGGCGCCGGTGCCAGGGCGTGGAGGTGGCCGTGGGGATGGGGGTCGTCGGCGGGCGCGCAGGCAAAGGTGAGGCGGGACGACGTGTG
>NC_057794.1:132987774-132997516 GCF_018294505.1 Triticum aestivum
GGGGGGGGCTTTCTCTTTGTTTTTTTGTTAGTTTAGTTTTTCTCTTTATTTATTTTGTCTGTTTTCCATTAGTTCTTTTCATTTTATGGTGACAACTGATTTGGCAACTAAATAAAATAGTTTTACATTTGTTTATCATTTAAAAGTATTTAATAATTGTTTTAGCCCCTGTTTTATTCATCAAGGAGCAATTAAAAACTTTATAAAATGTGGTTTCAACAACACAAATATCCAGGGATCATTTTCCACACTTTGAACATTTTAGTTTCCATGTTTGACAAATTTGATTTTTTTACTTTAATTCAAATTTGGATTTGAACTGTTTTGGACTAACACGGGATTAGCAACAGTAACGGAGGTGACGTGGCTTCATTAGCAGAGGGTTACTGTAGCTTAAATATCCGGGCGTCACAATTCTCCTCCACTACAAGAAATCTCGTCCCGAGATTTAAGAGGGGGACTAGGGGGTAAGGTCTCGTTATGAAATTCTAACGAACCCTCTCGTTCTTGGTTGCTCTTCTCGAAGTGGTTGATCCATTACATTGATGTCTTCATTTTTCTGCTGCAGGTCATTAAGATGAAGTCGGCATCCTTTCTTCGGAAACTGCATCGTACTTACGAAGGAATAAAGGGTGGGCATTCCGGGAGAACAGACCTCTGCAAGGTCGACTATCTGGTCGATAATATCGAGGAAGGTGGCGGAAGTAACTCTCGAATTGAAACTTACGAAAATATCGAGAGCAAAGTAAGGAGGTATCATGGGAAGTTTCGAGCGAGCAGGCAATCGTTCGATGCCTGAAACAGAGTGTGAAAGGGGTTCAGAGCAACGGGAATAAGTATTGTGTTTCATACCAGAAGTGATGATCTCTGGAAGGTGGCTCGTGAATTACATATGAAGCCAAGCGCGAGGAATAACTTTGTGAAAGATCGTGGATGTTGCCTAGAGGGGGGTGAATAGGCGCTTTAAAATAATTACGGTTTAGGCTTGAACAAATGCGGAATAAACCTAGCGGTTAATTTGTCAAACACAAAACCTACAACAACTAGGCTCACCTATGTGCACCAACAACTTATACTAAGCAACATAAACGAATATGTGATAGCAAGATATATGACAAGAAACAATATGGCTATCACAAGGTAAAGCGCATAAGTAAAGAGCTCGGGTAAGAGATAAGTGAGGCACGCGGAGACGACGATGTATCCCGAAGTTCACACCCTTGCGGATGCTAATCTCCGTTTGGAGCAGTGTGGAGGCACAATGCTCCCCAAGAAGCCACTAGGGCCACCGTAATCTCCTCACACCCTCGCACAATGCAAGATGCCGTGATTCCACTAAGGGACCCTTGAGGGCGGTCACCGAACCCGTACAAATGGCAACCCTTGGGGGCGGTCACCGAACCCGTACACTTTGGCAACCCTTGGGGGCGGTCACCGGTACCTGTCAAATTGCTCGGGGCGATCTCCACAACCTAATTGGAGACCCCGATGCTTGCCCGGAGCTTTACACCACAATGATTGAGCTCCGAACACCACCAACCGTCTAGGGCGCCAAGGCACCCAAGAGGAACAAGCTCTAGGGTGCCCAAACACCCAAGAGTAATAAGCTTCTCAAACTTCACTTCCACGTATCACCGTGGAGAACTCAAACCGATGCACCAAATGCAATGGCAAGGGCACACGGAGTGCCCAAGTCCTTCTCTCCCGATCCCACCAAAGCAACTAATGCTAGGGAAGAAAATGAGAGGAAGAACGAAAGAAGAACACGAAGAACTCCAAGATCTAGATCCAAGGGGTTCCCCTCACTTAGAGGAAAAAGTGATTGGTGGAAACGTGGATCTAGATATCCTCTCTCTTTTCCCTCAAGAACTAGCAAGAAACATTGGAGGGATTGAGAGTTAGCAAGCTCGAAGAAGGACAACAATGGGGGAAGAACACGAGCTCAAAAAATCAGGTTCATTGGGGAAGAAGATCCCCTTTTATAGGTGGGGAAAATCCAACCGTTACCCACCAACCAGCCCGCGGCCAGCGGTACTACCGCGCCTGGCCAGCGGTACTACCGCAAGGCCGCGCGGTACTACTGCTTGCATCCAAGCGGTACTACCGCACGGCTGTGCGGTACTACCGTACCGACCCACGGTACTGCCGCAACCCCAGCACAGAACCGATAAACAAACGCACAGGAGCTGGGGGCGGAACCTCCGCACGCGCGGTACTACCGCGCCCCCCATGCGGTACTACCGCGAGGCAAAAGTCCCAGCCAGTGGAAAAGGGAAACTTCCGTGCCTACTTCCGCAAAGAAACGGAAGTAGCAAAAACCCGACACAGTAGTACTGCCGAGGGGCGGTACTACTGCCTGCCCGCATAGCGTGGTACTACCGCACGGCGAAAGCGGTACTACCGCGGTAGGTGCGGATGTAAAAAATTGCATCCGCTCCTACTACAGCAAAGGGGCGGCACTAGCCTGGTGGGCAGTGGTAGTGCGGCTCCAGGGGAGCGGTACTACCGTTCCACTGCACGGTACTACCGCTGATGCCTACGGTACTACCGCTTTCCTGGGAGCAGTACTACCGCAACCAACAACGGCAGCCACACAAGGGAGGCAAGAAAACGGAGGAAGCTCCATGGAATAAGGAGGGGAAAGAAGGAGACATGTACATGATGAATCCACCCAAACCTTTCCAACGCGGACCCTGACAAAACCACACTCAAGAGAACAAGAACTGCCATAACTTCTGCATATGAGCTCCGAATTGAGCAAACTCAAGCTTGTTGGAAACAAGACGACGAGTAGCATCAAAACAACGACTGGTAATAGTAAGAAGAGGCAGGGGAGGTATGCCAACAAAAAGAGGAGTGAAACCTCCAATCGAGAAGAACCAGCAAAACCTCCAACATCAAAAACATCATAGAAGATGCAAGCGAACTCCGTTTTCGATGAACTCAAGCTTGTCAACAAGATGAACGTAAGCTCTAAGACTCACAAAGAGAACCAAACAAGAACCAAGAAAGATGATGCAAGGATGCAATGGTTTGAGCTCTCTACGAACGATACGATCAAGCTACTCATCGAGAGCCCCCCTTGATAGTACGGTAATCGATCCTATAACCCGGTCTCCCAACTACCATCATGAGACCGGTAAAATAGAAAACCTATCAAGGGCAAACCTTTGCCTTGCACATGGTCCACTTGAGCTAGATGATGACGATCTTGACTTCCTCAAGTTGGACCACCTTTCTTGATTGTGTTGGCTCGATGAAGACTAGTTGATTGCTCCCCCATACTCCACTATGGGTGAGCCTTTCTTCCGCACATCTTCACAAGTCCATTGTCACCACAAAGGACGGCAAGCTTCAAGCATTTGATCTCTTCGTGGTGCTCCACTTGAACTTGCACACCGCAACCTAACCCCACAAAGAACCCTCACAAAGACCATGGGTTAGTACACAAAGCGTAATTGACAATGCTTACCATACCATGGGATCACTTGATCCCTCTCGGTACATCTTCTACGCTTTGTGGGTTGATCAACTTGATTCACTCTTGAACTTAGTCTTGATCGACCTCTCACAAGACCAATCTTTAGGTAATTCCTTGAATAGCACCTTGGTCGACACAAACTCTCCTTGAAACCAACACATGTACTCCAAGAAAAGCCTATGGACAAAACCTTCAAATATAACTCAAGGCAACCATTAGTCCATAGAGATTGTCATCAATTACCAAAACCAAACATGGGGGCACCGCATGTTCTTTCACTTTGGAAATAGGGGTGTACAGGAGAGTCAGGTTTCGATCCCGTGGAACTGTGGGTTATGGGCCCACCATGTGGATTAAGAGTAGGAAGGCCGGTGACGTCTTGCACGACCATGTAAGCATGGCATAGTATGTCGGTTATTTCGGTCAACAACAGCGGTACCAAGGGCGAGGGATGAAGAGAACCATTTTCCTGCTCGTTGAACGAGGCGGACCAATAGGCAAAGTTCTCGTCCACCGGTGGCTACCAGAATGTCATCTACAATAGTAACAGGGTCTTGCTGACAGAATTGTACACCGAGGTGTTTTCATAAGCAGGAGAATATTACCGCATAGATCATATAGATCACAAGAAAGGTTAAACCAAACAATGGAAAAGAAAATATGTTTATCAGATTAAACAGATCAATGGAAAGGAAAATGTGTTTACACACATATTTCAAGGGTATATCCTTCCCAAGGTCAAGCAGAACATAATATCCATGATAGGATATAATGTAGAAAACTCTTTAGGTAAGGTGAGAGAAATTTCATGACCTTACCCATACAACGGTGTTTGGATAATCGAGCAAGAAACATTTAGCATTGTGCTTCAAATGTTCTTATTGAAAATCGGAGTACCACTGACATGCTTCGAGGTAGCATTGACATGGTCTTTAGGCAAAGGTCAGACTGTGGATACATGAAGGGATTCATCATTAAGCCAAGGAGAGGATGAGGAGGTGGTTGATGGACTCAGCAATAATTCAACGAGGTATCCAAAAAGATGGATTTCCACAGTTATGTGAACAAGGAGATAACATTTGTTGGATCAAATGATAAAATGATGTACGCTCAAGGAAAAACATACACAATTAAACATTAGTTGAAAAGGGTGCCCAAAATATGGCCTTAGGTAGCATGATCAAATGTTAGAACGGTGATTCAGCGAATAGTCAAAGAATGAACGTTCGACCATTAACTTCAAAGCAATAGGGTTGCTAGAAGGGCAGAATCCAAACAGCACCGTTCACCTGTTGGTATCCCGGTTAGAACCAACACAGGGACCAAGAAAGAAATGTGATGGTGAGAAGTATTACCTGTATCAAGAATCCTTAAGAGGTGGTGAAATTCTCATGACTTCCTTGGCATTAAAGATGGTAATACTCCAAGCTAAAGAAGAACAAATGCTGGATAGCAAGGACTCAAGGTATAACACAAAACACGAACAAGTTTGTGTTGGAGGGAAGTCAATAAATTGGTCGACGGTAACACAAATCATCAAGGGCAAGGATGGTATTTCTCATCATGAACTCAATTGATATCTTCGAAGAGCTCGGAATGCTAATGATGATCATGACACATTTGTCGAGAGATTTCGTGAAGATGTAATCAATCGGTGATGACATCTAGTCAAACGAATGATAAGCAGAAGGTTATTGGAACCATGGTTACGACACAAACTCAAAATCAAGCTTGCGGTCCAATCCGAAATGATATGATGAGGAAAATCAACGTAAGCTTAGCTCATCGTCGAGAATTGTGCTCCGTGAAGAAGGACCAGGTGGCACAGTTAAAATTTAGCACAATGATGATATAGCCGATCAGGCTAGGAATGACTTTAATGATTATTAACTCGTAAGAAACAACAATTACTTAAGAGTTATTGAATCGGAGTGCGGACTTGATTCACTATTCGGTGTTCTTGGTTGACGACAACCCAGAACCTAGGAACAATTGGATCCGGCGAGTGATAATAGTTTATGAAGAACCCATAAGAAGTTATGATGTCCCATGATATTCCCGAGATACCAGGGTGTAATACTCGATGGTAGATCAAAGTAAAGGTTGGACTGGTGTATTGGTCCATACAAGACAAGTGCTTAAACTTGCCCGAGAAATGGGATCAAAGAAGAACATATGGTCGGAACCACGATTGCAAGGATCAATTCACAGATACCAAATGATATTATATCAAGGGGATAGTTATTATTACAAGAAGCTTCCATGATAGGATATACATCGTGTCCATGGGCATGAACACAAGTTCAAGGTCGACTCCCACTTCTTCAATGCATAACCTTTCATTCACTACTCTAGATAAAAATGATTTCAGTGTCAAAACCTACCTGGTGAATTACCAGAGGAGTATGACCCATGAAAACTTTCGGGTTCACACAGATTAAGAAAGGCATAGGTTCAACCCGTCAGGGTATCGTGGAAACATATACCACAAGCTTCAATCGTAAATACCACCAGCTCAAAAACATAGCATGGTTGAGAAAACGGAGGATACAATTTACCAAAAGCATTATGTATCAGAGGAAAGGCTCACGAGGTTATTGAATAAGGAGGAGACTGTCGAATAATAATCCAATAAAGGATCTGATGGTCCATAGCGGAGCTGATATGAGCATCGGCACACAATCAGTTGAAGAAAGGATGCAAGGGCATCAGATTATAGAACACTTGCATGCATCGATGCTTAGATATCAAAGGAATTATGATTTCCAAATAGAAGGATCAGAAGCAGGCGCTCTGATCGAGGGTGGATAAGTTCAATAGACCTAAGGGTACAATTGACGGCAAACAGATTGGTCGAGAACAAGCTCATGTTCAAAAATGACGTCTGAGCCAGAAAGATAATTTGAAAGGATCAACTGATGATTGCGTGCATTCGCACTCATGTTGAATCAATAGGATCAAAATGACGGTGTCTAAGGATACTAACAAATATTTCCAGACATATGGAAAACATCCATAATGCAAGCAGACAAGTATTGTAGAGCAATAAGCTACTAAGGATTTTTGGAGGATCGAATAGTATTTCAAAGACCATTGTGAAACACATGAACAACTGGGGGATGAGTGGATACTCGATAAGTGCGAGAATTATCCATAGGGGTATTCAGGTGACAAAGAACAGCAAGGCAGTAAGCTTAAAGCATTATCAAAACAACGACGAGTATTTTGGGGTATCTTGTAATAACAAGACCAACTGGGGATGAATGTAAGAATAGCAAGTGCATGTAGTTATCTATAGGGGTTGATGGTGGAAGGGAATTGCAAACGCAATGAGCACAAGTTCTTGGGATAACATCGGAGAGTATCTTGTGGTGTAGCCGACGTTCATCTGTAATAAGGGGCTCTCCGGGAGAAAGTAGTTACGAGAACCTAGAGTCAAATTTAGTAAAATCATTTAACCCGAATAGAAGAGAGTTCAGAGTCCCAGAGTAAGGATCGAGGAGTAAAAGATCATAATACCACCCAATGGCGACGTGGGCCCATGGGCCGCACAGCCATGTTAGTAAAACAGTTTTCATCGACTAGACTCAACTTCGGCCAAGGAGTGTGAAAGGGGGATTCCTAAAGGCAGTCGGATCTGATACCAACTTCTGACGCCCCCGATTTGACCGTCCACTAATCATACACGCAAACGTGTACGATCAAGATTAGGGACACACTAGAAGATATCACAACACAACTCTACAAATAAAATAAGTCATACAAGCATCATATTACAAGCCAGGGGCCTCGAGGGCTCGAATACAAGAGCTCGATCATAGATGAGTCAGTGGAAGCAACAATATATGAATACAGACATAAGTTAAACAAGTTTGCCTTAAGAAGGCTAGCACAAACTGGGATACAGATCGAAAGAGGCGCAGGCCTCCTGCCTGGGATCCTCCTAAACTACTCCTGGTCGTTGTCAGCGGGTTGCACGTAGTAGTAGGCACCTCCCGAGTAGTAGTAGTCGTCGTCGACGGTGGCGTCTGGCTCCTGGGCTCAAACGTCTGGTCGCAAAAATCAGGTATAGGAAGGGGGAAAAGGGGGAGTAAAGCAACCATGAGTACTCATCCAAAGTACTCGCAAGCAAGGAGCTACACTACATATGTATGCATTGGTATCAAATGGAATAAGGGTATCATATGTGGACTGAACTGCAGAATGCTGGAATAAGAGGGGGATAGCTAGTCCTATCAAAGACTACGCTTCTGGTAACCTCCATCTTGCAGCAGTAGAAGAGAGTAGATGGTAAGTTCACCAAGTAGCAATGTGTAGCATAATCCTACCCGGCGGTCCTCTCCTCGTCGCCCTGTTAGAGAGCGACCACCGGGTTGTATCTGGCACTTGGAAGGGTGTGTTTTATTAAGTATCCGGTTCTAGTTGTCATAAGGTCAAGGTACAACTCCGGGTCGTCCTTTTACCGAGGGACACGGCTATTCGAATCTCGATCCCATTTGGCCGGACACACTTTCCTGGGTCATGACCGGCCTTGGAAGATCAACACGTCGCAGCCCTACCTAGGCACAATAGAGAGGTCAGCACGTCGGTCAAAATCCTATGGCGCAGGGGTCTGGGCCCGTCGCCCATTGCACACCTGCACGTTGCGTACGCTACCGGAGAGCAGACCTAGCAACCTCCATTACAAAGGAAGTTGTGTTACGCGGTCCAACCCGGCGCGTGCCGCTCAGTCGCTGACGTCACGAAGGCTTCGGCTGATACCACGACATTGAGTGCCCATAACGGTCCCCGCGTAGATGGTTAGTGCGTACAGGCCCGTGGCCAGACTCAGATCAAATGCCAAGATCTCGTTACGCGTGTTATGTATCTGCGAACGCCGACCAGGGCCAGGCCCACCTCTCTCCTAGGTGGTCTCAACCTGCCCTGTTGCTCCGCCACAAAGTAACAGTCGGGGGCCGTCGAGAACCCAGGCCCACCTCTATCGAGATGGATCCACCTGCCCTTTCAGCCCCCATCTCCGAATAGTATCATAAGTAATGTAACAGTATAAGTATATATCATATGCCCGTGATCACCTCCCAAAGTGATCATGGCCCAGTAGTATAGCATGGCGGACGGATAAGAGTGTAGGGCCACTGATGATAATCTAGCATCCAATACTAAGCATTTAGGATTGCAGGTAAGGTTTCAACAGTTGTAGCAACAATGACAGGCTATGCATCAGAATAGGATTAACGGAAAGTAGTAACATGCTACACTACTCTAATGCAAGTAGTATAGAGGAGAGTAGGCGATATCTAGTGATCAAGGGGGGGGCTTGCCTGGTTGCTCTGGCAAGAGAGCGAGGTCGTCAACAACATAGTCGTACTGGGTAGCAGCGGCGTCGGTCTCGGTGTCTAGCGAGAGAAGAGGAGGGGGAAGAAACAGTAAATATGGAGCAAACAAGGCATCACAAAACATAACGAGGTAATACACGGAGCTAGGTATGCCCTAACGCGGTATTAGGTCACACCGGCGAAGGGGGGAAACATCCGGGAAAGTATTCCCGGCGTTTCGCGTTTTCAGACAAACGGACCGGGGGGAAAGTTGTGTGTTCACTATGCTAGGGATGTGTGGCGGACGAATGGGCTGCATATTCGGATTCGTCTTGTCGTTCTGAGCAACTTTCATGTATAAAGTATTTTCATCTGAGCTATGGTTTATTTTATATGATTTTCTAAAGTTTTAAATATTTTTAGAATTTTTCTTAATTAATTTAATTCAAAATTATCCAGAACAGTACATGCTGACGTCATCATCATGACGTCAGCATGACGTCAGCAGTCAACAGAGATGTTGACTGGGTCGCTGACGTGTGGGTCCCACATGTCATTGACTGCTAACTAACTAACCAGGTTAATTAGTTTAGTTAACAGATTAGTTAAGTTAACTATAGCAGTTAATTAGGTTAATTAGTTTAATTAAACACAATTAGTTACGTTAATTAATTTAATTAATTTATTAATTAAATAATTAATATCTTTATTTATTTATTATTATTTTTTTTAAAATTATTTTTTTGTTCTGGGGCTGGGCCCACTGGTCATAGGCCCATAGGGGGATAGCAGGCGAGCGGTTAACGGGCGCTGGGCGAAATGGGGTGGGCGCCCGCCCGATCGGGCTCGGACGATGCGGGCGCCGGCGCCAGGGCGTGGAGGCGGCCGTGGGGATGGGGGTCGTCGACGGGCGCGCAGGCAAAGGCGAGGCGGGACGACGCGGGAG